>NC_041044.1:2926030-3188558 GCF_900634775.1 Gouania willdenowi
GGGAAATTAGAGCGAGAACTGAAGTCCGCTGCACCTCCCTCCCCAGGTCCTGGACCAGAGTGGTCCATAAAGGAGGGTTAACAAACTCTGAGTCTATCCATAAACTCTGAGTCAACATGCCCAGCGATGGGAAACTCCATTACAGCTGGTATGAAGTGGGTCAATCAACCCTGAGTATGTAAACCTTGGGTTACTGACGTGCACGCGCGCGACAAAAAGCCATCATCAATGGATCGAAGAATACTCAAACTGCCATGACAACCAAACGGAAGATAGTGATATATTCACCCTGATGGTGAAATAAGCTGGTGTTTGATGAATATGAGCCTGTTCTAAAGGTGCGTTCAGTCTTCAGTGACTATAGTGGCTTAAATCACCTGTAATTAGTCACACTTTTTGGTCACTTCATCACTTTATTGCTTCAGTGAAGTGACGAGTGGTGAATAATATGAATAAAATGTGTCTGAGGAGACGTGTCAGCAGCATAAGATGTCTGCATAGAGAGTCCTCCTGTTACACTGGATATAAAAACAGTGACTGCTGCTTCATATCACATCATTTATATTGATTCTTAATGTAATATTGTCGCCAGAGTCAATGTCCTGAAAAATTTCATAAAGCAACACTGAAGCGGGACGCAAACCCGCAACCCATCACTTTCGAGAGCAGCGTCACAATTCAAAAGTACATGATCTACAGATTTAACTGTATAACAATATAAAACAATAATTGAGCCTTAAAAGTGGATTTATTTAAATGATCATCTCCTCCTTTATATTATACACAGGTTTGTATTCAGAGAACTTTACTACAGACGTCAGTAGATGTTTTAATGTAGATCAACCTCTCAGTGTGTTTCACTTAATGATCTACATCTACAATGTTAGAAAGAAAACTACCATTTGCACAACAAAAAAAAAAAAAAAAACGGAACAACATTAGTAATGACGTGAACACGTCTGTGGTGTGTGATGTTACTAATGTGTTTCAGAGAAAAGTGTTAAGGTTCATTAAAGTGTTCAGAAACGGTGTTCAGGTGGGCGGAGCCAGGTAGAAACCCAGGGTTTCTTTGATAAAACCTGTCAGTGACCAGGTTTAGTTCACGGACAATGTTGCCATGGTAACATACTCAGAGAAGAACAAACCTCGTGTTTAGGAATGAGATACTCAGAGTTTCCCTCATTTGAGCCTGAACAAACTCAGAGTTTGAACATAACCTGTTTTATGGAATAAACCTCTGGTGTCCTCACACACAATAGGACTGTTTAGAAGTGATTTCAGCACTTTTCTGGTCCTGTTTTCATTTATTCTGTGGATGTTTCAGTAAAAAGCTGCTCACGTTAATGCTTTGTTTCGCTCTTACAGTCCAAATAGTATCCAGATAAACTGCTGACTCACTATCAACTGTGAGGCTGGTGTGAGGAACAATAGATGTTAGAACTTCTACCGTTTGACACTTTTGCAAAAACAATTACAGCTTTTTTGAGGGCAGTAAAAATATTTATATTGTACATTATAATACCGCTGACAGCAGCCGTCAACACACATGGAAGTTGATCACAAGAAATGAGGAGCACCAGTAGATTCATTACACCACCCCTGGTTCCACATATGTAACATCCATTTTTTGGTTTTGATTTATTTATGTCGTAACAACGTTTCATTTCACCAGTAATGTGAATTATGTGTTGCTTCTTTTTTGTCCGGGAGCAAAACTCTGCCCAGTCACCAGATTATCTGGATACTATTAGGACCGTAACACTGTTTGGTAAAGTTGGCCGATATTCACAGATTCGGACTTCCAGCATCAATAACTTTTTAACGCAACATTATTGTCACACAAATGTCATCAGTGTGAGGTGGACAACATGATACAAATCATTTTTTATCAAACAAAAGTCCGTCTGTGGGTTCTCTCTGTGTGGTGAGATTAAAACATGAAGTTCTCGTCCTCGTTTCCCTTAAATATTCAAATATCACACAAACGGAACAAGATTGAATTTTAAAACATAAAACACTGTTTTTTGTTTTTTCTGTATTTCTGTTTTGGTTTAAAATCAGTAAAACAAAATAACCTCAGTGTTTATTTGTTATTTTGATTTGGTTTTTAAACAGAATAACCAAAGAAAAAAGGGTACACACATTTTTTGTGTATTTTTTGTTGATTTTCTGCATTTTTGTTGTCAATTTGTCTGTTTTTGATGTCACTTTCTCTCTTTTTGTTGTTTTCTGTATTTTTGTGTCATTTTGTGTGTATTTTTGTTAACAGTTTGTGTGTCTTTGGAGCTATTCTGCAACGTGTTGTTGTTTTGTGTGTTTTTATAATCATTTTGATTGTTTCAGTGGTTGGTGTGTGTCTTTGTTGTCATTTTTGGTTTCATAAGTCATTTTGTGTATTTTTGGAATTGTTTGTGTACATTTGTGTACTTAGTGTATTATGTTGGGCTTCATGTTCCAACTTCTTGAATTACAATTTTTGGGGATTTGTTTTGGGAGCTGCAAAAAATTAGGCTGAGGGCCACATGTGGCCCCTGGACCACCAGTTACCTACAGTATGTCTGCTTTTATGGGTACTCATACTTTTTAAAGTGTTTTTCTCAATCAGTAATTTTACTTGTACTTAAGTATGTTTTAAATTTTGTTACTGAGTAATTTATTTAAAAAAATTGATATCTTAAGGTCAACAGTTTATGAAGGTACATTAAACATAATCCATATGTTGTTATTCGCTCCATTTCTGGTCCATGTTGTTACACACATGGCATATTTGACATGGCACTGTTTTATATAAATTTATAAATGTAGCCTGGGAATTTTAATTTTTATTTTGAAATGAATTAATTGGTGTTATTTTATACAGATGCCTTTGTGAAAAATAAATAAATTGGTTTCTTCTTTTTTAAGTTTCTACATGAGATGTTTACTGTATGTAAGAAAACCGCAGCAAGATTTACTAACAAAAATAAACGTGGGGGGTGAAAGTAACTATAGTAACTTTTACTATGAGTACTATTTAATTGAGCTCATTTTGACTTGTAATTGAGTATTTTATGTACGACTTACTTGTACTTGTACAGTGTACTTGATTTCAATTGAATCAAGTAACTGTAGTATAATATATCAGTACTCTTTACACCTCTGGATAGTAATGATGATGAGGATGAAGTAAAGGCTTGTTTGCTGTGTACCAGGGGTACCATCACATATTTGATTTTTACTAATTAACTTGACCCAACCACTGGTGCACCTTCCTGTTGTTTCACGTGCAGGCAACTCTTTGTGTTGCTCAGAGGCAGCGGTAGCCTGTGTGCTACATCCCAGACCAAACACAAAGAATGAGCTGCAGGGGATGGAGACGATGAGGAGGAGGAGGGGGTTGGTTGTCAGCAGGGTAGCTTTTCTGTGTGATTCTTTTAGAAAACAGAAGCAACAAAAGAATCACTGGAGACAAACCGTGACAAACACTGTGAGGAGACGAGGGCAGCTTAGAGGGAGAATTAGGCCCTGTTTACAAGACGTTTTCTAGTGAAAACACAAACGTTTTGTAACGTTTTCTTTGTCCGTTTCCATTTTGGTGCTTGAAAACGAGACTTTTTAAAAACAGGCTCCAGACCATTCTTCTGTGTCGGAGTTGAACAGCCTCAGAATCGCTTCAGCCCCTGAGCTCATTCTGTCTCCTTCAACATGCAGCGTCCAGCCTTTCCAAACCTGGTGATGGTGGTGCTCCACACTATCAGCGTCTACTGGCAGACTGGAGCAAGTTGCTGTTTCCTAGTTCGGTCCATCTGCTGTTTTCAGTTTTCATCTCAGTTTTATTGGTCCAGCGTAACCTGTTTAGCATTGTCATTGGTCTAATGTGATGAGGTCAGTCTTATAGCGGCATCAACCCGGAAAAAATCCATAAAAAAGCCTTATCATTGTTTAAGCCGAAGGAATGAAAGTGTAGGAAAATGTAGTTCAAAAATTACTGTAAACAATAACATAAATAAGACCAATGTTTCCTATTTTAAGTGCACAAAGTGCCACTCTGCAAATAGAACACAATGAATTACTGACTGAAATCAAAACCTAATCATGTCATCATCATCACATTCTTTTAAGCAGTGGTTCTCAACATTTCAGCCCCTGACCCCCAAAATAAAGGTCCCAGAGAGTGGGGACCCCCACTGTAGCTGAAGGTGGTTGAACACAGACATGAACATTGAAGAACAGTCATGTGGAGACAGGACCATCTATAAGGGGGAATAAAGGAGAGATTTTTGGGGTCCATCCATAAAGTTAGTAAAATGATGGTTTATTGTTCTATGAATCTGTGATAACCACATTTATTTATTCATCTGAATAATATCCACTGTTATCCAGGAACATTTATTATTATTATCATAGTCATCTTAAAGATGGAAATCCTGGTTTTAATCAGATATAAAATGGTTCAAAGTGACCAAAAACAGTGGAGAAGGTGGTGAAATGGGATTTTAAAACCCACAGAAATTGGTTAAAAGTTGCAAATTAAAGTGGACAAAAACTGACAGGAAAAGTGGTAAAAAGGGTTCAAAGTGTCAATATTGAAACAATTAGTTTAAACTGGCATGACAGATTTGGAATGTGGTTAAATTGGCAAAAATAAGCATGAAATATGGTAAAAAGAGGTTAAAAGTGACAATAATGAGTCAGCATTTGTGACATTATGTCGCCATGGGCGACCGTGGCTCAGGTGGTAGTGGGTTGTCTTCTGATCGAGAGGTTGGCGGTTCGATCCCAGTATCTGACTATGTGTCGAAGTGTCCTTGGGCAAGACACTGAACCCTAAGTTGCTCCCAGTGGTCGACTAGCGCCTTGCATGGCAGTCCTGTCCCACTGGTGTGTGAATAGGTGAATGCGTTGATATGTAAAGCGCTTTGAGACTGCTTCAGTGGTGATAAAGCTCTATATAAAATCAAGTCCAAGTCCAAAAGTGGTGGAAAGGGTTTAAAAATCTAAAAAATCATGAAAGTGGAAAAAATGTTTTAGAATTTGATGGTTAAGTGTCAGAAATGGGAGAAATGTAGAAGACAAGCATTAAAATGATCAAAAATATGCCAAGAAAAAGTGATAAAAATTAACGGGAAGTTTGGCGTTGTTGCAGAAAAAGGGAATAAATAAGCAAAAATGAAGTCAAATTTAAAAAAAAAAAAAATGTTTCTTAGTTTCTTGAAGGCATCTGGTGACCCCCTTCTCAGTGTCTTGCGACCCCAAGTGGGACCCTCACCCCAAGGCTAAGAACCACTGGTTGAGAGGACCCCACATCCTACAATGCAATGCACCAAACTTTTCCCAAAATGTCAAGAGAGTATATAGTATAGTTACAAAACTAACTTTTGAGCAGCAATTTCAACCTTCAGCAGATCTTGTTTTATTGACCTGTGAGGCCGACACTGCTTTTAAAAGCACTGCTTTATTTGATTGAACTGATGTTTGAGGTCTTTGGAATATAAAGAAATAACTATCGTTTGAATAGATATCAGCTGATCATAGGTGTGACTGCTTTACTTAGTTTACTCTGTGTTTTATCTCTTCACAGGCTTCACTGTTGGACCAATCCTGCAAATCCAAGTGTAATTTAGCAGAATGGAATAAAAAGTGACGGCATTTTCCGCTCTCTTTTGTTCATTGAGTCCTAAAACAGTGTTGCCATTGTGCAGCTCCCAGAGCAGCGTCTAATTATGTTATTTATGTAGTCACATCAACTACCCACTTTGGTTGCACTCGTGGCCAATTTCTACACATGGTTTACAGTAGCTCTCCCCAGAGCAATATGTGCCAGCAGAGGCAGTTATGCAAAGCAACCTCAAACATGCATAAAGTCACCAGGCTGTCTGCCTCGGCTGCTCTTTAACACCACAGCCAACAAACTGTTGTTGTTGTAAAAGCTATCTGTCCTTGGAGCTTGTGATAGTCGTTAGGTGTTTAATGCAGAAACACACAGAGCTGTTAGAGGGTGTCTGGAAGCTTTGTCAAACCACAATGGCCACGGTTACATGATGTTTTTTAATTCAGAATGAGTTATTCTGAATTAAATCATTCGGAATTAAAGTGTTCTGCTTCATGTTTACATGGTAATAGTCATTTCTAACTGAGGTTTACATGGAAAACAGGTTTATTCGGCTTTATTTAATTCTGCTTTAGGTCTGGGGGTCGGGAAGCATCAGATTGGACATGGCTGAACGTGACGTATCGCGTCTATCGGCTGTAACACAGAAGACCACATGAGAACTGTTTTCACCTTTATTTTGATTGTAATTTTGAAGCAGCAGCTCAACAATAACACACTTTAGTCCACGGAGCGGAAAGGAGATATGAACTAATCACCGGGAAATAAACTCTAGAAAACAATAACCAGGAATAAATATTTGCTCCCTGGTAAAGATAGTAGCTCTAATAACTGTACAATGATAAACTTGGTGATATTACACCCTGTTCATGCAGCACGGGGACACATTTACTCCGTCCGATGTCCGTGTGTTTAATAAGTCTGTGTGTTTAATAAGTCTATGTGTTTAATAAGTCTGTGTGTTTAATAAGTCCATGTGTTTAATAAGTCTGTGTGTTTAATAAGTCCATGTGTTTAATAAGTCCATGTGTTTAATAAGTCCATGTGTTTAATAAGTCTGTGTGTGTTTAATAAGTCCATGTGTTTAATAAGTCTATGTGTTTAATAAGTCTGTGTGTTTAATAAGTCCGTGTGTTTAATAAGTCTGTGTGTGTTTAATAAGTCTATGTGTTTAATAAGTCTGTGTGTTTAATAAGTCTATGTGTTTAATAAGTCTGTGTGTTTAATAAGTCCGTGTGTTTAATAAGTCCGTGTTTTTAATAAGTCCGTGTGTTTAATAAGTCTGTGTGTTTAATAAGTCCGTGTGTTTAATAAGTCCGTGTTTTTAATAAGTCCGTGTGTTTAATAAGTCTGTGTGTTTAATAAGTCCGTGTGTTTAATAAGTCCGTGTTTTTAATAAGTCTGTGTGTTTAATAAGTCTGTGTGTTTAATAAGTCTGTGTGTTTAATAAGTCCGTGTTTTTAATAAGTCCGTGTGTTTAATAAGTCCGTGTGTTTAATAAGTCCGTGTGTTTAATAAGTCTGTGTGTTTAATAAGTCTGTGTTTAATTAATAAGTCCGTGTGTTTAATAAGTCTGTGTGTTTAATAAGTCTGTGTTTAATTAATAAGTCCGTGTGTTTAATAAGTCTGTGTGTTTAATAAGTCCGTGTGTTTAATAAGTCCGTGTGTTTAATAAGTCTGTGTGTTTAATAAGTCTGTGTTTAATAAGTCCATGTGTTTAATAAGTCTATGTGTTTAATAAGTCTATGTGTTTAATAAGTCCGTGTGTTTAATAAGTCCATGTGTTTAATAAGTCTGTGTTTGATTAATAAGTCCGTGTGTTTAATAAGTCTGTGTGTTTAATAAGTCTGTGTTTAATAAGTCTATGTGTTTAATAAGTCCGTGTGTTTAATAAGTCCGTGTGTTTAATAAGTCCGTGTGTTTAATAAGTCCGTGTGTTTAATAAGTCTGTGTGTTTAATAAGTCTGTGTTTAATAAGTCCATGTGTTTAATAAGTCTATGTGTTTAATAAGTCTATGTGTTTAATAAGTCCGTGTGTTTAATAAGTCCATGTGTTTAATAAGTCTGTGTTTGATTAATAAGTCCGTGTGTTTAATAAGTCTGTGTGTTTAATAAGTCTGTGTGTTTAATAAGTCCATGTGTTTAATAAGTCTGTGTGTTTAATAAGTCTGTGTTTAATAAGTCTATGTGTTTAATAAGTCCGTGTGTTTAATAAGTCCGTGTGTTTAATAAGTCTGTGTGTTTAATAAGTCTGTGTTTAATAAGTCTATGTGTTTAATAAGTCCGTGTGTTTAATAAGTCTGTGTGTTTAATAAGTCTGTGTGTTTAATAAGTCTGTGTTTAATAAGTCCGTGTGTTTAATAAGTCTATGTGTTTAATAAGTCTGTGTGTTTAATAAGTCTGTGTGTTTAATAAGTCCGTGTGTTTAATAAGTCTGTGTGTTTAATAAGTCCGTGTGTTTAATAAGTCTGTGTGTTTAATAAGTCTGTGTGTTTAATAAGTCTGTGTGTTTAATAAGTCCATGTGTTTAATAAGTCTGTGTGTTTAATAAGTCCATGTGTTTAATAAGTCTGTGTGTTTAATAAGTCTGTGTGTTTAATAAGTCTGTGTGTTTAATAAGTCCATGTGTTTAATAAGTCTATGTGTTTAATAAGTCTGTGTTTAATAAGTCCGTGTGTTTAATAAGTCTGTGTGTTTAATAAGTCCATGTGTTTAATAAGTCTATGTGTTTAATAAGTCCATGTGTTTAATAAGTCCGTGTGTTTAATAAGTCTGTGTTTAATAAGTCCGTGTGTTTAATAAGTCTGTGTGTTTAATAAGTCCATGTGTTTAATAAGTCTGTGTGTTTAATAAGTCCATGTGTTTAATAAGTCTATGTGTTTAATAAGTCCATGTGTTTAATAAGTCCGTGTGTTTAATAAGTCTGTGTTTAATAAGTCCGTGTGTTTAATAAGTCTGTGTTTAATAAGTCTATGTGTTTAATAAGTCCATGTGTTTAATAAGTCTGTGTTTAATAGGTCCATGTGTTTAATAAGTCAAAGTGCTGTACAAACATTTCAGTTACATCCCAACCAAAGAAACATGAGAAGACAATCACATATAACATGGGAGGACAAGAACGAGAGAACTGTGAGTTGTTATGGGAGTATTTAGATGAAAATAGAGGGATAGAGGGTTTAGGAGGAATTAAAGCTCCCATGTAATGTGTGAGGGGTACGTGGCTCTGCTCTGAGCTCCACATTATGGAAAAGGAAAGGAAGAAGACTCCGCCTTCACTGAGTGTTTATCGCCAAAGCAAAGAAAGACAATAGCTGTGTTTCCATTACTCATAGTAATGCGCAAAATCAAAATAGTGCAATAAAATCTGGTAATCAAAAAAACACCTTAATTTTGAAAAAAAAACTCAAATATCACTCAAAAGTTTTTACGTCTTCATGATGAGGTTTTTCGATAGTGAAATGTGTCGCAAAAACTCAATAGAAACACTTTTTCTGCAAATACACGTCACGGGACGTGACGTACCTGGTCACATGACCACTTATTTCCAAGTAAACATGGTGCGGTACGTGTAGACCCAAACATTTATTAGCATTATACGTAATAATTATTACTGTTACATTAGACGTGAAACACCAAAGGAATACAGAGCATTCGTCTTTCTGCAGAGAAGTCTCGCGGGATGAGATTTTACAGGAGTTACGAGGCTTCTGTTCAAAACAGTTTTCAATGGAAACACGTTCAAAGTGCAATTATACTTTGTCAACATTTAGAAATATTCCTTTTATTTGTAATCTGTAATGGAAACAGCTATTGTCATTAATGCAGACGGGCTTCATGCTCGTCTTTCTCCAGCAGAGATCAGGAAACTCTTATTATCACAATGTGATTGTCATGTCAGCATTAGGAATAATGACCAGTCTGAGCATTAGCAGCAAACAACTGAGAGTCATTCCAGAAAGTTCATCTAGTTTTATAAAATAATATGTTGTGGTTTCGTTTATTCAGACTTTTTTCAGGAAAATTGATCTCCTGACATGTTTTTGACTCCCGTGTTTCGCTGAAAGCGACCAGTAGCTGATGCTTTGCTTATGAAAGAACTCGTAGGAACACATCAAAACAATCACCTCTGAGGAAGACTGACAGTTGGCAGTCAAAACATGTCAAGAGATCAAATTTCCTGAAGAAAAATTGCCTGAATAAACGAAACCTTAACATATTATTAACAAAAGTTTCTTTATTTTTGGAGTCATTTTTTGTTGTTTTGTAAATTTCTGTTGTCATTTTGTATATGTTTTTATCTCATTTTGTGTGTTTTCTGTGTGCATTTTGGTTGTTGTTTATTATTGAATTATTTTTGTTGTCCTTGAGTTGACTTTGTGTTTTTAGAAAGTCATTTTGTGCATTGCTGTGATGGACTGGCGCCCTGTCCAGGGTGTACCCCCGCCCAGCGCCCTATGAGAGCCGGAGATTGGCACCGGCAGACCCCCGTGACCCTGATAAAACGGGAATAAGCGGGTTTGAAGATGGATGGATGGATGGATTTTGTGCATTGTGGTTATTGTTTTGGGTTTTTGGATTAATGCCTGTGTTTTTGGAAACATTTTATGTGTTTTTTAATTCTGTGTTTTTTTGTTGTTTACTTAGGTTGTTTTGTGTATTTTTGTGTTCATTTCATACAAACAAATATTTACAGACAAAATTAGACCGAGGGCCACATTTGGCCCCTGGTCTGTGTGGCTAACTGCATCCTGCAGGTGTTATTATAAAAGAAAATAAGTGTTACTCATGTTGTCAGCTTCTTAAATACAGTATTTCACTCACTCCAGATTAAACAACAATGAAAGCAATAAAAATCATCACACCAACCAAAGACCTAATGAGGAACAGCTGATCAGCTTTCATATTGTTTTAGCCCAAAATTATTGAGATCAAATTAGGAAGATATCTGGATTTGACTTGACCAGTGACAACTGGATCAATCCCACAGCTTTTAAATGCTGCGATGGACTGGTGCCCCGTCCAGGGTGTACCCTCTCCTCGCACCTGAAGGCAGCAGGGAGATAGGCACCAGACCCTGGAGGGCTACCCCCACCCCACCACCCCCACCCTACTGCTATGGCCTCGTGCTCTTTGTGATGGTGTTTTGCTTTGTGCATGTAGGCTGAGGAGGTTTTATACTGTCCTCCCCAATAGGGAATTCAGTTTAAAACCTGCCTTTTCCCCTCACCTCTCCTTCTGTTGTTATCCCATTTTTTTCGTCTAAATACGGGGCGCCGCCCTTGTGGCGAACCACAGTCCTCCCGCTCCTGTCCTCCCATGTTATAAGTCAGGGGTGCTCAATACGTTGAATGGTAGTATTGGTAGATCGCATGACATTAAAAAAATAGACGTCAGCCTATCATCCATCCTGTCACTTGATTGACATACAGGGCAGCCAGTCAGATGACAACTGAAGTTTTCTGACCTAACAAGCTAGTCAGTAAGTTACCTCCAATTTTAAGCCCTCGCTTTTTTCTTTTAAACTAAAGAAAGCTTATAGTCATCAAAAATGAGCGGGGTTGCTGGACCAAGTAAGAAAACAAAAACTTATCACTATCATACAAAATGGGAGGTGGACTTTTTTTCACGATGTCATTTTCTAAGTGCGTTTGCCTCATCTGCCAGTCTGCCATCGCAATACCAAAGAAAGGAAATGTGGAGCGGCATTTCCGGATTGTTCATGGAAAATACGACACCGACTTCCCACCAAAAAGCGAGCTGAGAAAGAGAAAGGTGAATGAAATAAAATCCCAGTTTCACACAACATACTACAAAAGCGAAAGCCGCCACCGAAGCATCGTTCCGGGTGAGTCACGTCATCGTTAATAACATGAAGTCCTTCCAAGACGGAGAGATGGTAAAAGAGGCATTCGTTGAAGCAGCTGACTCATTGTTTTGAGACTTTAAAAATAAGACAGAAATATTATCTTCAATCAAAGCTCTGCAGCTGTCAAGAAGTACAGTTACGCGGCGCTGTGGAGCCATAGCTAAGGATGTAACCCAGCAAATGTGGAAGGACATCGGAGATTGTGAGTGTTTCTCACTGCAGTTGGACGAATCGACTGACGTGAGTGACAGCAGAGATGTGCATTTTCATTCGTATGGTGTTTAGTGATATCACTGCAAAAGAGGAGCTATTAACAGTACTTCCCATGAAAGAGCACACGCGAGGAGAGGACATATTTCTGTCATTTAAAAACTTTATTGAGAAAACTCAGCTCCCAGTGTACAAATTGGTGTCTATCACCACGGATGGAGCACCCGCAATGGTTGACCGTGTGAATGGATTTATTGCCAAGTGCAGGCAGGACGATGCTTTCCCAGACTTCCTGAATTACCATTGCATCATCCACCAACAAGTGTTATGCGCTCAAATGCTCAACATGGATGTGGCAATGAAGATCGCCTGTTGTATTCGAGCCAGATCTCTTCAAAGACGGTTATTCCGTGCACATCTGGAGAAAGCTGACTGCGACCACTCTGAGTTGTTGCTACATACTGATGTGAGATGGCTTAGTCGAGGGAAATTCCTGCAAAGATTTTGAGAGCTTTGTCCTGAGATTAAGGAATTTTTCTGTGTAGCTGGACATGCAGAATACAAGCAACTAAATGACGATCAGTGGCTGTTAGACTTGGCATTTTTAACCGATCTGACAAACATGTTGAATGACCTTAATCTACAGCTGCAAGGAAAAGACAAAACAGTGATCAATATGATCAGCTCAGTTAATGCTTTCAAACGAAAGACGCAACATCTCTCCTCAAAGCTGCAGCGACATGATGTGGCAATTTTCCAGAACGTGGCGTCAGAGCTGGAGACACAAGAGAAGGCCTGCGTGCAACTTGACAGTGAAGCAGATTGATAATTGTCTGTCAGAGTTTGACAAACGCTTTCAAGACTTTTCTTTGCTCGAGCCAGTCGCTACATTCATGTGCTATCCTTTTCGGGAAGATGCTGATGTTGATTCACTCGCATCAAAAATTGAAACTCTGTTTGACCTGAACTCTTCTGGAGTGGAAGATGAGATTTTGACTCTACAAGCCGACATTGAGCTGAAGTCAAGAGCTCATGGACAGTTCTGGAACTTACTCACAGAGGTAAAGTAACCCAACATGAGGAAATGTGCATTATTCGGCTCCACTTATTTATGTGAGTCAGCCTTTTCCCACATGAAGATCATTAAGTCCAAGTACCGTTCCACCATGACTGATGAACATTTGGAAGTGTGCTTGAGGCTGGCTGTCAGCAGCTACTGTCCGGTCTATGCATCCCTCACTGATTCAGTTCAGTGCAAGTCATCAAAGTAAACTCGGGTAATTACAAAAAATGTTCTCAGTTAATTATGTTGTGTTGTGCAATATTAGCTCGTGCGGTTATGCTAGGTACATCAACATACATTGTACATATAAAGAATCCTCAATATATGTGAAAATAAATATATGTTTTTGTAGTGGGTAGATCTGGGGTAGATCATTGAGACTTTTTATAGTCATTTTATAAGTAGCTCACATGCTGAAACAGTGTGAGCACCCCTGTTATCAGTGATTGTCTTTTCATGTTTTCTTGGATGGGATGAAACTGAAATGAAATCTCATTACTCTGTAACATGTGTAATGACAAATAAAGCTATTCATTCATTCATTCATGCATTCATTAAAGGGATACTCAACACAAAATACAACAAGATACTCAAATGAAATAATGGTATATGTAACCTTTGCTAGTAGCAATGAGAGGCGGTTCAGTTTCTGAGATGTAGTAGTTACTCAAGGAACTTTTCTTAGTAGGATTAACGTCCTAACATCTCAAGAACTGATGACACTTTGTAACTAAGCACTAAAAGTAGATTGAGACTAATCCTGATGTTACCACAACACATGATATGTGAACCCTGATTGGCTGAAATCTCGTAATAATAGTAATATTATAAGATCAATAGTGATGAGGTATTATATCCAGAACAAGAGCACTACGCCAAGCATTAAATCTGCTCTTTTCCACATATCGTCAGTTATCTGGATCAATGATCCTGATCATGGTACCATCATCATTCACACTTTAAAGACTTGGAAGAAATTTAAATCCCATTAATAACCATATAGTAGGTCACAATATATGGACACACACATTGTTTTTTAAAGAGAAATTGTAATTAAATGTACAATCTAGATGTGATCTGAATAAACCTGTCAAATTTCATAAAAATCAGTCCATTGCCAACCGAGATATACATTTTAGAAATTTAGTATTGTATTATAATCAGTATATTCACATCCAGATCCCCCCCATGGGCTAAGGTCTATCTTTGGTTAAAAGTCTGTTGAGTACTTTTGATATGATCCTGCTAACAAATAAATAAACAAACATCTTCAAAACTGACATTTTAAACAGATACAGAATAAAACAACAAGGGAGAAATTAATAAAGTGTCCTTTTGTTTTTCAATAATTGTTTTTATGCTGTCATTGGTCTGATTTTGTCATTGCATTTTGAGGAGGCCAGCTATAGTATCGGCTATGACCTGAACATTGCTTCAGGGTGAATTTAACTGAAACATCTTGAGAGAAGGCTAAGGCTTGTAAAACTACACACTTAAACTGGGGTTCATCTCTATTAAAGCAAAAAAAAAAAAACAGACTGACAAACGCCCAAAATTGGAGATAAGACTATAGTAAGGCATGAATCGGAAAAAAATTCAAGATAGGACTATCCTAAGGCTCTTAAAGATAGTACCAATATGATGAGCACACTTAAACTGGCTTGAATCTGCATTAAAGCAAAAAAATTACAAAAATTTGACAAACGGCCAAAATCAGATGTAAGGCATGAATTGGAAAAAAATTCCCCAAAAAATGTTTTGAGATAAAGTTATCCTAAAGCCGTTAAAACTAGTGCAAATATGATAAGCACACTTAAACTGGGTTAAGTCTGCATTAAAGCTAAAAAATGACAAAAAGCTGAAAAACGCCCAAAATAGGAGGTATAGGCATCAATCGGAAAAAACTTCAAAATATCTTTTTTTAAGATAAGACCATCCTAAGGCCCTTAAAGATAGTACCAATGTGATGAGCACATCATAACTGGGTCAAAAATAGACGGGGTAGGACTGGATAAGTTGTTTTTTCACACCCTTTTCAAACAGAATCTGATTTTGAAAAGATGAACGTTAGTAGAAAAATGTTGTAATTGCTATTTGCGAGTGCTTTCTATTATGTGTACTGTATATACATTTAGGCTGTTTTTTTTGTCTTGTTTGTTTTTTCTTTTACCTCATTCATGTAAAACAAACAAACAAACACTGTTGAAAATATAAACTTCTTGGCTGAGCTAATAACTATAACACAGCCTGTTCTATCAGTGTTTAAGTGTGTGAAGAGCTGGTCAACATCATGGGACCCAAAGACTAAAAGCTGTCTGGGAAATGTAGTCAAAGAAAACTCTTCAGCATTGAACTCAGATGAGATTATGACTCCAACAGCTCACAGATGTGCTTTGTTGTGTTTGGACAAGAAGTCGACGTCTTCTCCGCTGTCTAGTTTTTAAAGTATGAGGTCACCTTCGAAAACATTCAACTCTTTACAGAAAAACCAAATGTTTTTTCCTTTCACACTGGAACACTTCTACAGCAGGAATAAGAAAAATTGACCGTTACCTAACGCAGGGGTTCTCAACCTTGGGGTCACGAGACATTGGGTGTGGGTCGCCAGATGCCTTCAATTATTTTTTGAACAATTTGAGCCAATTTTTGCTGATTGTTTACCCTTTTTCTGCAACTACACCCCTTTTGCCATATTTTAAACTATTTTTATTTCTTTTTCTTGCCATATTTTTGTTCCTTTAGATGCATTTTTGCTACATTGCTCCCATTTCTGACACTTCTCAATTAAATTTCAATGCTGTTCTGCACATTATTTCCACTTTCAAGACATTTTCAACACTTCTAAACCCTTTCCACCACTTTTCCACCTAATGTCACATATGTTTACCCATTATTGTCACTTTTAACCTCTTTTCACCATATTTCATGATTATTTTTGCCAATTTAACCACATTCACAATTTGTTATTCCCATTATTTGCCAGTTTAAAATAATTGTTTCTACTTTTTAAATACATTGCTGCCACTTTTAAGCCAATATTACCACTTAAACACTTTTTTCTGTCTATTTTTGTCCACTCTATTTTGCAACTTTTAAACAATTTCTGTGTTTTTTAAAATCCCATTTCACCACCTGTTACACAATTTTTGGTCACTTTTAACCCATTTTTTTAAATTTTATTTATAAGGATTAACATCTTTAAGATGAAAATATATTAGGGTGCAAATGGCACCTTTATTAGTTTATTTTGGGGTTCGTGGGCTGAAAAGGTTGAGAACCACTCGTCTAGTCTATTACTTTATTTTAGCAAAGGATTAGCAAGCATGCTAATCAGCGTTAGCTCCGTCACCGTGTACAAAGCCTGGTGAACCACAATGTTTTTTAAATAGTTATCGTTTTACACACAAAAGTGATCTGAGGGTCACATGATCAACAGTAATGGCAGAATTAGAATAATGAACAATCTGAGCATTAATACAGGAAACAATAAAGGCTTTATGAGGTTATGTTGTCATTCTTGTCAATTATTCTGTATTTTTTTTGTTTATTTTGGTCATATTTATTTCTTTGGACACATTTTCTGTATTTTTGCTGTTATTTTGTGTGTATTATCATTGTTGATTTGGTTTTTGGGTATAATTTATGTGTGTTTATGGAGTCATTTTGTGTTTTTTTGTATTTTTAGCTTCATATTTTGCATTTAATTGATATCAGTTAGCGGTTCCTATAGTTCTGGGCTTCTCTCTTTGAATGTACTTGCATTCTGAGTGAACATGTGTGTGTGTTTTAATATCTTTTGGATTACACAAAACCTGAGATGTGTGCGAGAGCTCTCAGTTACAAACTCACAGGGGTTTTAGCTCTGGTATTATCATGCTCTCCATAATCTCTTTCTCACACACACACAGAATCGGCTTTGTTTTCTGTGTAAACTCTCAAATCTTTCTGACAATTTTCATATAAATATTTTATTATATCAGTAGGAGGAGCTTTTCTCCTCCTGTTCTTTATGCAGACAACATACCAGGACAAAAGACTGAACAGAAAGAAGGATGATGATGGAATGATAGACATGCGTTTGTGCAAACGTTTTGCAGAGGAAGAGTCAATCTTGGAGTACAAAAACTTAATCCTGGCCACTGTGTCAAGAAAGGATTCTATCCAGTTCATAATCCCAGCTGCTGCTGAGCGGTTTATAGTCAGAAGGAGCCGGACGCCAACCATAAGAACCCGGCCTGAGTTCTGCCAGTCCACCAGGAATCCTCTGGCTGTAGGAGTTTTCTGGCACAAAATGTCCTCACGAGTTCTTTTTCACTCCATCAAAGATCGGCCATCACTGTGAGCTCTGACAGACGGTGAAGAAGTTTTATCGTTCCTCATTCTCTTCTCAGCTCCAGGACTCCACACGTTCACCTGATGCCTGTCAATGGAACGTTCACTGAGTAAATACACACATATACGATCAATCCTAAAATACACACATATGCATAAAGGATATCAAGGACATCAAGTTGTTATCTTGATGTCCTTGAAAGCAGATATTGTGGTTTTTACACACTAAAGGTTGTTTTATGCTTTTCGCATAAATGTACGTGGAAATGAGACGCAGAGAATCCGCATGAAACAGCGCATGTGGCCTTCATACTCTTACGATACAATTTTCCACTCCCAAACTGCAGGGGGCAGTGTATTACAAACGCACGCTAACCACGGTACAAAAGTACAGTAGAAGAATAAGTTGTTGTCAACATGGCGGCGGCTAGACTGCGTCTACTTCGTCTTACTTTGTTGTCTTTTGTTACTGCAGAGACGGAAAAGAAAGCGAAGGTGGTCGACTCGTCCTTCACACATGCCTCTTTGCTCCGCACCATGCTTTGCTTCCTCGGATACTCCGTTCTTTTTGCGATATGTGAAAGGTCACTGAAACTCTGGCGCGGAGCAAACAAGCGAACTTTGGTCCTCTGAAAAATGTAGGTCTCGGTTCGGCTCAAGCGAAGCATGGTGCGGTCTTTAACCATGTGAGAAAGCAACCAGGACCAAACATTTGTAACGGAGAAATCCCATCAGTGACAGAGCTAATGCTCTGTGTGCCTGCTGTCATGGTAACAGAAACGAGCACACATTCACAACCCAGTGCTCCAGCAGCAACACATATATATCCATCCATCCATCCATCCATCCATCCATCCATCCATCCATCCATTTTCAGAGTTGCTTTGTCAGCACACAAAACACATTGAAATCATTTCCTCACTTCTTTCCGTATTTCTCATCTCTGTTTCCCCAAACTGTTCATGTGATCAGCGATGGCTGCACATTTGACTGCTCTGTTTTATCTGCGTATATATTCTCATATCTTCACATATTACATAACCTTACCAGTAAGTTACCGGTGACATGACGGCTCTGAGCGCTGACAGATGGAGCGGAGTCATCTCTGTGTCTATGTAGAGCATTAGCGCAGGTTGTGGCATCGTGTGATTATGGGTTATTTTGAATTATTATTAATGACTTTTCTGCAGAGATAGTTTTAGGATTTCCTTTGGAAGACATAGGAAAAGAGACAAATTATAGGACGTGACGGAGCGACTGTGAGTAGTGACAGAGCAGCATCACATCGTCACAGCATTGGAAGTTGAAGTATTCTGTCCAATTCTGCGACCGACCGTTTCGCCTGCGTGACGTTGTTCAGAAAGTTTGGTGCTCTTGACAAATAGAATGTGTGAAAATGGACCGGACCAAATTAAATTGCAACAATGTTGCAGATTCACCGCCTGAACCGGACTGTATGTGTGAAATCACCCTAAATCGTAGGAGGCGGGATTAGGGGGAGTACAATTTGCTTGTGAGGCCAATGCGAATGGACGAGGAAGTACACTTCAAATATATTCAGATGTCAGCCCACAGATTTGATGATTTGCTGCATCACATTTGACCTTTCATCAAACATTCAGGTACTCACAGTTGCCCTATAAAACCATGAGAGAAACGTGCAGTAACCTTTCGTGTCCTTGCCTCGGGAAACAACCAGCAAAGTGTAGCACAGAGCTACATGATGGGACCAACTACAGTTTCCGTCACTGTGATGGAGGTTTGTGAAGCAATTTGGGCGACATTGTGCAGTGAATTTCTTGCACTTCCAAATACAGCCAAGTGATCAGAAATCTGGAATTTTGGTGTGTGTGGAATTTCCCTAATTGTTTGGGGTGTATTGATGGGAAGCATGTTGCCATGAAGGCACCACCAAACGCAGGGAGTGACTATTTCAACTACAAAGGAACACATTCCCTTGTCCTTATGGCAGCCTGTGATGCAAACTATCAATTCACTTTGGTGGACATAGGAGCATACGGAAGGGAAAGTGATGGTGGTGTCTTCCAGGAGAGCAGATTTGGGCAGAATCTGCTGCACGGGAACTTGGACATACCACCTTCTGCCAAACCAGGGCTCGACACTGCGACCAAATTCTGTGCCACCACTGGAAAAGTTTATGTAGAGCCGTGTGACCAACCTTCCAGGTACTGCAGTCCCTGTACCACACGGCCATTTCCAGGAATACTATATATGTATGTATGGGTGATCATCAGTGTTGGGAACGTTATTTTAAAAAAGTAATTAGTTATAGTTATTCACTACTTGTTCCAAAAAGTAACTGAGTTAGTAACTGAATTACTCGATAATAAAATTAACTCATTACCAAGGAAAGTAACTATTTGCGTTACTGTTAAAAATAAAAAAAAAAGTTGCTATATGTCAAATAATTCAGATTTTTTAGATACGTGTGTCGTTGTTGTTGTGAGGTGCTTCATTAAATTTGAGTTGTTTACAACAGTGGACAAAGTCTTCACTCCTGGATATAATGAACACTTCACATGTACGTTCTTGTCTTTGACCATAATTAATATAAAGTAGTGTTTGTATCGTCACCTTAAAAATAACAACTTTTCATCAGATTGCTCCACGCTCACCATCTCTGCTGATTCATCAAATCTGCTGTGTGTGTCGCGTGTGCTGGCACGCCACCTTAGCCAATCATAATAGCTCACCTTGTTTTTAACCCACCTCCTCACTACAGCTGCGTATAAAGCGGGGGATGCTTTCAGGTAACAATTTATTCAATCAATACATGTAACGCACCGTATTTTTAATGTTCAGTAACGATAACGGCGTTGTAACGGCATAAAAAGTAATTAGTTAGATTACCCCGTTACTGAAAATCAAACGCCGTTACCTAACGCCGTTATTTTTTAAATGCCATTATTCTAAACACTGGTGATCATATTAAAGACTTTTTTTTGTATGACAACATAATTCTTTTTATTGCATTAACAGAAAAAAACCTCAATGATGCCCAGCAAATCTACAACTACCACCACTCACGTGGCAAGAGGAGGCATACTGGCAGCACGATGACGAATCCTGGGACGACTGAAGGGTGTGAAAGCCTGTGTAGCACAATTAGGGAGTGGAGGGCAGTGATAGCAGGCCACAACAACTTGTTGGACATTGGCCGTCTCAGCAAAGCACGACACGTCATTTTTCCTGACACCACAGGGACTTGTTCCCTGGCAGGAGAATGTACTCAGGATGAACACGAGTGAAGAAAATACAGGACTGCAGTGAATTTGAAATTCAACACTGTTTTTAGTGCAACACACTGTAACAAAGAAAATAAAATATGCAAAAAAAGAATTGCACCTGTTTGTGTTACTGCCTGGCTTTTGCAATGATCCCTGCTTGAAGAATCATACCAATGTTTGTATTTTCTAATTTTAGGAACAAGTAGCTCCTGTTCGTCCACCATGATTTCCTGTGCGGCTCCGTCCACTTTGTTTGAAAAATATAAAGACACATGACGTGGAAACGTTACGTCATTTGTACGCACGGAGCTGCGCCGACCAAACATAAAACAACCTTAAGGCTTTGTTGTAAATGTCTCACTCTGTACTATACACTAAAACTTAATGAGTATATACTGTCCACTACAGTGTTTTCTTTTAACCTTTTTTTGAGCCAAGGTACATTTTTTCATTGAAAAAAATCCCAAGGCACACCAACAACCAAAAATGTTAACAAAATAACAACTTTGTAGACAATATACAGTCATTCTAACAAAAGTGTCTTGAGTAGGAATCAAATAAACAAACAAAAAAAAAAGATTTTCATATTTCTAGTTTCTAATAAAAAAAACAAAATCAATTCAATGCAATTAACAATCTGCACAAGTGTTTTTAATAGGAATCAAATGAAAAACAACAACAACAATATATATATATAGTTTATATTTATTTTTATTTATTTATTTTTGCTGGCAGAAGATGGATGGATATACCAGTATTTATTTTTTCAAATAAAAAGTGGAATTATTGATTTGCAGTGATTCTTATCAAACAGGTTTGAATACAAATATAAAACAAAACATTAAATATGATTAGAACTGCAATTAAACTTTATTCTGTTAAATATTGTTTCGTGTGATATTTATATATATCTTTTACATTACATTACAGAATTTTATATTATATTTATATAATGTATTATTATTATTATTATTATTATTATTATTATTATTATTATTATTAATAATAATAAAGAAATTTATAACATTTTTTATAATTCAATTTTGCTCTGTGTTAAACATTAAGAGTATTAGTTTTCAAAAATGTTTTTGAGACCATTTTTGTGAAATTGATTAATTTCCCACGGCGCAGTGGTTGAAAAATCCTGGTCTACTATACACTATAGTATGATTATGATAATTAGCGTTCCCACTGAAGTATACTTCCATGTTTCCCAAGATGTATCTGTTGATTCTCCACCTTTGAAAGTTACAGAATGCTAGGCTAATGCTGGGTTAATGATAATGCTAGGTTAATGCTATTGCTAGGTTAATGATAATGCTAGGCTAATGCTAATGCTGGGTTACTGCTAGCTAATGCTAATGCTAGGGTAATGCTAGCTAAAGCTAATGCTAGGTTGATGCTAGCTAATGCTAATACTGGGTTATTGATAATGTTAGGCTAATGCTAATATAATCAACACTGTAACTGGAAGAAGAAGTGAGAGATCAAAGAGCAACATAGCTTGTGTCTGAAGTGATGCATCATGGGTGGCTGTGTTGTAAATGTCCCACTAACGAACTATCCACTACAAACTCAATGACTATATACTGATATCTACTAAGTATGATTAAAATAATGATCGTTCCCACTGAAGTATACTTTCAAGTTTCCCAAGATGCATTTGGAACCTACAGCATTGAAAACCTGAATCACACTGAGGCTAAATATCTCTGTTGATTCTCTACCTTTACTTTGAAAGTTCTGAAAACATTTTGTGAGAAAGTGACCAAGTAGAAAATTCCCATTAATTTCAAAACAAGAAGCCTAAAAAAAAAAACTAATGAAAGACAAGAAGAGATGCTTTTATTTTGAACATGGGATGTTTGATTTTCATGTTTAAACTGTTCCCAGGTCGATTTTACATTCCGCACCCAATGCATCATGGGATGGTTGAGTATGACTAGTGTGTCTACCGTGTATACTTAAAAAATCTCCCCATATAGAATACATCAAAGTATTTCTCGTATACTCTATCTTTTCATACTATCTAACGTGAAGCACTACAGTACATACTCATTTAGAAGTCAGACTTAGTAAGAGTAGTACGTTAGTATGAGTAGTAGGTTAATATGTGTAGTACGTTATAATGAGTAGTACGTTAGTATGAGTAGTACGTTGGTATGAGTAGTACGTTAGTAAGAGTAGTATGTTAGTATGAATAGTACGTTAGTATGAGTAGTACGTTAATAAGAGTGTTACGATAGGATGAGTAGTTCGTTAGTATGAGTAGTACGTTAGTATGAGTAGTACGTTAATAAGAGTGTTACGATAGTATGAGTAGTAGGTTAATATGTGTAGTACGTTAGTATGAGTAGTACGTTAGTATGAGTAGTACGTTAGTATGAGTAGTATGTTAGTAAGAGTAGTATGTTAGTATGAGTAGTAGGTTAATATGTGTAGTACGTTAGTATGAGTAGTACGTTAGTATGAGTAGTACGTTAGTATGAGTAGTATGTTAGTAAGAGTAGTACATTAGTAAGAGTAGTACGTTAGTATGAGTAGTACGTTAGTAAGAGTAGTACGTTAGGATGAGTAGTACATTAGTAAGAGTAGTACGTTAGTATGAGTAGTACGTTAGTATGAGTAGTACGTTAGTAAGAGTAGTACGTTAGTAAGAGTAGTACGTTAGTAAGAGTAGTACGCTAGTATGAGTAGTACGTTAGTATGAGTAGTATGTTAGTATGAGTAGTAGGTTAATATGTGTAATACTTTATAATGAGTAGTACGTTAGTATGAGTAGTACGTTAGTATGAGTAGTACGTTAGTAAGAGTAGTACGTTAGTAAGAGTAGTACGTTAGTAAGAGTAGTACGTTAGGATGAGTAGTACATTAGTAAGAGTAGTACGTTAGTATGAGTAGTACGTTAGTATGAGTAGTACGTTAGTAAGAGTAGTACGTTAGTAAGAGTAGTACGTTAGTATGAGTAGTACGTTAGTATGAGTAGTACGTTAGTAAGAGTAGTACGCTAGTATGAGTAGTACGTTAGTATGAGTAGTATGTTAGTATGAGTAGTAGGTTAATATGTGTAATACTTTATAATGAGTAGTACGTTAGTATGAGTAGTACGTTGGCATGAGTAGTACGTTAGTAAGAGTAGTATGTTAGTATGAGTAGTATGTTAATAAGAGTAGTACGTTAGGATGAGTAGTACGTTAGTATGAGTAGTACGTTAGTATGAGTAGTACGTTAGGATGACATTTACAACACTGCCATTGTAATCAGGTAGGTGGGTGGAGCCTGGGGATTTGCTGTTATATATCATTAAAGCTTCAAACATGGACCTGGACAGTCTTTAAATGCATCATGAACTTGGTCAGCTGAGGTCAAGCAAGAATAATGAGTTTCAAGATCATCTTTTTTAGTTTAATAGTGACAAAGCTGTGGTGCCTGTGACCTTTTGGACCAGTTATGCTTCCGCTGTGAGCCATCTGTTGGACTGAAACATGTCTGTGCGTATAACGACTCATACAAACAGGAACTAATGTACTCACCAGTGTCCACGCTTGGGTTTGAGCTGAGGAGGCGTTTGTTGGCGCACGTGCACTCTACATGATCCTCCAGCCTCACGTGCACCTCCCTCAGTTTGGGCCGCCGTCGCACATACTCCACTTTTGCCACCTGGACAGACGGAAACAGACGCAGAGAGGTTTTTAAAGTGAAACTGACAGGGTAGAGACTAATTCAATACAAACGCTGATAGTCCTTTGACTCCTTTCTGTTTTTGTTTTAAGGGATCCTCCATTTTTTCCTTTTTTTTTTTTTTTTACAAATGTGGTTTAACGTCTTTGAAATGTACTTATTAGTAGATCTATGCCTAAAAAACACATTATTTTGTGTTTAAAAACAACTATCCTCAGGATAAATATAGATTTTCACAAAAAATCATATTTTGAGTCAATAATTTTTCCTACCCTTTGTTTTCATCTTCAAATCTATTAAAAATACGTTTGACTCCAGATTGATCCTCTCAGTTTAAGCTTTATTTATTATGGACATATAAAAATACTTTATCATTCCAGCTGTAATACATTCCTAAGCTTATATGAAACAGTTTGTATGCTTAATTGTCACACAGAAACATTTCCAAAAGAGAAAGAGAAGCTTGGTTCCGTGTGAAATAGATCTGCATTGATGTCAATGTTACAGACAGTAGGTGCAGTTGTTTCCTTTCGAACCTGTGTAAACCTGTGTCTCTTCTTCTATGAATGAAGGGAGAATTACTGCTGAAAGCTTTGGATTCACTGCCACTAAGTGATGCATATTTTATGTTGTGTCAACACTCGTCACACTTGCTGCCAACTCTGAACGTCTAAGCTGTCTAAGTCTTTCCTGCAATTAAAAGCGTTCTTGTGGAAACGAAAATACCGTAAATTTAAAACACCAGTGACAGAAGTGATCCATGATTAATGCTTTTCATCCCAAATAGGAACCTACGTTAGCAGGAATCCATGTCTGATTGCACAATAGCTTTGAAAGAAGGAGTTGAGCTCTGCACAGTAACATAGACGTTTAATTAAGTGTTTAGATTGAGCCACAATACATTTATTGTTACTTTTAGGGCAAGGGGTTAGTATTAGTGTTATTGTGGGGCTCGGGCAAGGATTAGGCCAGTAATGGGCAACAGGCGGCCCAGGGGCCACATGGGCACCTAGCTCTGTTTGTGAGGCCCCGAAAGTAAATGCACAAACAGACTCGAAAAACACAAAAAATGACAGAAAATTAACAGGAAATTTTTTTTTTTAAAAACAAGCCCAAAAAACAAGTACATGACAACCAAAGCACACAAAGTGAGAGAAAAATATGCTAAATGATACTTAGTACGCGACAACTAAATTTAAACAAAATCACAATTAAAACACACAAAATTACAATATAAGTACAAAAACATACAAAAATGAGAATAACAATCTTCAGATTGGTTAGATTCTAAACGCTGACACTCATTTTTATAAATGTGACCATCGGGTCGTATGGGGCTGGTGCAATGTGGATTGGGCAGCAGTCAAGCGAGAGCCATGGTGATTTAATCCCCGGCTAAAGAAGCTAGCTCCAGGGACGTGGAACATCACCTCTCTGGTGGGGAAGGAGCCTGAACTGGTTTGTGTTTCCACTGGATATGGTCTTATCTCACCTCCACACACAGTAAGGATTCCCGAACCAGTCTTCTTAAGAAGGATTGGACTCTCTTCCACTCTGGAGTTCTACATGTGAGAGGGGGCCTGTTTGTTGGAGTTTACTCAGGTAGATGAGAGGGTGGCCTCCCTCCGCCTTAGGGGGGGGGGATAGGTCCAGAGTTTCCACCCTTCTGGGATCGCTTAGAGGAAGAACTGGAGAGTGCTCCTTCTGGGGATTCCCTCGTTCTGCTGGGCGACTTCAATATGCACATGTTGGCAATGACAGTGAGACCTGAATGCAAGTGGTTCTTTGTTATTGGACTTCTGTGCCGGTGGGCGGTTCTTGTTGTGACCGCAAAACCTGAACACCGGGGGTGAGGGATGCTGCCAAGCTGAAGAAGGAGTCCCATCAGGCCTGATTGGCCTGTGGGACCCCAGTGGCAGCCGACAGGTACTGACGGGTCCTGACGGGACAAGCGGAGTGGTCACCCAGGCAAAACCCTGGAAATGTTTGACGAGACCATGGAGAATGCCTTCCTGATGGCTTTGAAGAGGTTCTGGACCACGTTGCAGGGTCGCAGAAGGGGGATGCGGTGCACTGTTAAAAGGGACATATTATGAAAAAATCCACTTTTGCAGTTTTTTTTCATCACATAAGAGGTAACTTGAGTGTCCACTGGCACACGAAATGTGAAATAAAACCATCCATTCGTTTGTTTGTGGTCTGTGTAAGTCTTACAACACAGAAAACATTTCTCCGTTTCAAATTTTCTGAGTATGTGAAGTCACACGCGAAGACAATACACTTCCCTCAGCTGGTAACTCCCCCCATAGACTCCACCCCCAGTACCTGATCTTTGGCCTCGTATCGCTGATCTGACGTGTTTGTGACAGAATCAACTTAACAGTTGAACAAAACAAATGATTATGACCTTAAATGCACTATTCCTGTAGTTAGAAAAGCAGAGGAGGAGGAGAAAGTTAGTGTGTGTGAAGCTGGGTGACAGGGGAGAGAGAGAGCTGATCACTTATCATTAACAGCTCCGCTTTTATGGTGTAAATGATCAACTTACTGAGTTACTAAAGGATGAGTTCACTCAGAATGTAGGCTTGTTCAAGAAGTTAACTAATTACATTTTGCCCCGGTAAGTTGCAGCTGCAGTCGTGTCACTGTAGCGGAGTGGGAGGGTCTACACTCTACACACAGTGAAGGGGGAGGTCTATGCAAATCCAGGGACACACTCCCCAAAACAGAGCACTCTCACAGAACTCGTTTTTATTAAACCTCTTCTGTTGCTTAATTTATGTTATGTTTTGACCAAACACCAGCACAGATATGTCATTTCGACCACAGGGAAAGGTTTTAAAAGGTGAACATCTTTCATAATATGTCCCCTTTAACACTGGATATGGTGTGAATGGTGCGCTGCTGATCCCGACTCAGGACGTCGTGGATTGGTGGAAGGAATACTTTGAAGACCTCCTCAATCCCACCAACATGCATTCTGGTGAGGAGGCAGTGTCTGGGGACCCAGGAGTGGACTCTCCGATCTCTGGAGCTGAAGTTGCCAAGATGGTTAAAAAGCTCCTCGGAGGCAGGACGAGATCCGCTCGGAGTTCCTCAAGGCCCTGGATGTTGAGGGGCTGTCATGGTTGACACGACTCTGCAATTTTGTGGAGACATTGGAGGCAGTGCCTATGGATTGGCAGACCGAGGTGGTGGTCCCTCTTTTTCAGAAGGGGAATCAGTGGGTGTGTTCCAACTATAGAGGGATTACATTCCTCAGCCTTCCCGGTAAGGTCTATTCAGGGGTTCTAGAGAGCAGGGGCTGCTGGATAGTCGAACCTCGGATCCAGGAGGAGCGATGTGGTTTTTGTCCTGGTCGTGGAACTGTGGACCAGCTCTACACCCTCAGCAGGTCCTTGTGGGTGCATGGGAGTTTGCCCAACCTGTCCACATGTACTTTGTGGACTTGGAGAAGGCATTCAACCATGTACCTCTGGGATTCCTGTGGGGGGTTCTCCGGGAGTGTGGGGTATCGGACCCCCTTATACAGGCCGTCCATTCCTTGTATGACTGGAGTCAGAGCTTGGTCCACATTGCGAGCAGTAGGTTGGACTCCAGTGAGGGTCTGACTCCACCCTTTGTCACTGAATCCATTCATAACTTTTATGGACTGAATTTCAAGACGTAGCCCTGGCTGGTTAAGGGGGTCCAGTTTGGGGGCCTCAGGATTGCATCACTGCTTTTTGCAGGTGATGTGTTCCTGTTGGCTCCATCAGGCCATGACCTTCAATTCTCACTGAAGCATGAGAACAAGATTGCGGGTACAAGCGGCTGAAATTAGTTTCCTTCATAGGGTGGCTGGACTCTCCCTTAGAGATAGAGTGAGAAGCTCTGTCATCCAGGAGGAGCTCAGAGTAGAGCTGCTGCTCCTCCGCATTGAGAAGAGCCAGATGAGGTGGCCCGGGCACCTAATTAGGATGCCCCCCACCCTTGTGAGGTGTTCAGGGCCCATAGAAGCATCGGTGAGACACACACACACACACACACACACACACACACACACACACACACACACACACACACACACACACACACACACACACACACACACACACACACACACACACACACACACACACACACACACACACACACACACACACACGGCTGTGCTCCTCTTTGTCAGTGTGTGACTGAACTGGTCTGAATCTTATTTCCAGCGCTGGAGTCGTTCAAAGGGAAACTGTTGTGTTCTCCTTCCACCTCTCCATCAGCCCTCAGACTCACACAATGATAAGAGTGGGGAGGGTAATAGTTGTTGGCAGGTGTACAGTGCATACCTACTGTAAGTGGCTGTGTTTACATGTTCTCTGTTTAGTGAGTACGTGCACACTGAGAAACAGGAGTTCTCTGTAGTAGAGCAGTGTTTATACTTCTGCATGTTCATTAAGAAAGTCAGATGTTGGTGATGAAATATTATTTTTGATCTGTAAGATGTAGAGAAAGAAAGAAAAGAGAGAGATAAAAAAAGAGAAAGAAGGAACAAAAAAAGAGAGGAAAGAAAAAAGAAGAAAATAGAAAGAATAAAAGAGGAAAAAAAGAAAAGAAGAAGAAAAAGAAGAAAAGAAAGATTAAAAAAAGAGGCCATCGAGTACAAACTATAACCTCAGTGATGGTTGTACAAAAATTAAATTGACTTTTTAATATTTTTTTAAATCCACAAACTCAACAAAGACAAAAGTTAATGTTAACAGTAAGTAACTGAATAACAGCCTTTAGTTTAAGAAAATAAAATAAAATAAAATACTGTCAAGATTCAATAACAAAGTAAAACCTGATTACATAATCCCCTAATCTCCTTCACAATAAAAGTACGTTTATAATAAAATATGTGCAAGTGACCTGAAAAACACACTCTTGGGTTCCAACCCATTTGTTGAGAACCTGTGCTCTGTTTAAATTATAATAATGATGAACAATGAACAAAGATTTTCATAATGATCATTATTTGTTTTTATTTATTTACACCAGTGGTTTTCAACCTTTTTAGGCCACGACTTATTCATCTGAATAATATCCACTGTTACCCAGGGACGTTTATTATCATCTTAAAGATGGAAATCCTTGTTTTAATCACTAATAAAATTGGTTCAACGCGACCAAAAACTATGAAAAAGGTGGTGAAATGGGATTTAAAAACACACAGAAATTGGTTAAAAGTTGTAAATTAGAGTGGATAAGAGGTAATGTAATTAAAAAACTAGGACAATTAGTTTAAACTGGCAAATCATGAATTAGGTAAAATTGGCCAAAATAAGCATGAAATGTGGCGAAAAGAGGTTAAAAGTGACACTAGTGGGTCAACATATGTGACATTAGGTGGAGAAGTGGTGATAAAGGGTTTATAAGTGCTGAACATGTCTGGAAAATGTAAAAAAGAAATGTGCAGAAAAGGCAATGAAATGTGATGAAGTGTCAGAAATGGGAGAAATGTAGCAAAAATGCATTAAAATGATCTTACTTAGTTTCTATGTGGAGACCCCCCTTCCAGTGTCTGCCTACCTCAAATCGGGTCCTGGCCCCATGATTGAGAACCCTTGATTTATGGGGTTTCCCTTTACAACTAAGAATGTTTTGTCTCTGTGACATCACAGCGTGTACATCACTACTAAACATAGACTCCATCTAGTCTGCATTGTCACCAACACACCATGTATTTACGTTGTGTGTATTACGAGGTAATAATAGCTCGCTCAGACACTAAAGCTGTGTCTTAAAGTCATGATAATCCACATCAAACTGAAGGAGTCGCCAATAAAGCGTTACCACCCACAGAGAGAATCAGTGGATCTATTTGATCAGTTAGAGAAAAACACAAAGTGAGTCTAATCACAAGCTGCTGAGCTGGAAAACAACTTAGCACTGGTGACACGTTGGGATTGTTCACATGATGCTGCGCTGCACTGGGACCTCAGGGTATGAACTGGGACAGCAACACATGGTGCAACACTGAGCCCATTCACTTCAATGGTCCAACCACAGAGACCTAGACTTTAACTTAGAGAGATGAACATCTCACTTTCCTGAGGCAACGTTTGTCACAGCAAGGCCACAAAACTGTGATTGTCTGTTTTAAGGCTCAAATGATCAGCATTAATGTCAGCATTTCAAATAAATGGTAAAATGGACATGATTTTATATAGCGCTTTATCACCACTGAAACAGTCTCAAAGCACTTTACATATCAGCTCATTCACCCAATCACTCTCACATTCACACACCAGTGGGACAGGACTGCCATGCAAGGCACTAGTCGACCATTGGGAGCAACTTAGGGTTCAGTGTCTTGCCCAAGGACACTTCGACACATAGTCAGGAACTGGGATCGAACCCCCAACCTCTCGATCAGAAGACGACCCACTACCACCTGAGCCACGGTCGCCCAAATAACAACCAATCTGAGCTTTAACTCAGGAAAAAACCACGGTTTGGTCTGTTTTTGTTGTTTTGTATATATTTTTCTGTTTATTTTTGGAGTCATTTTTGTGTATTTTTGTTATCGGTTCGAATGTATTTCTGTCATTCTGTATTTTTCTGTGTATTTTTGGAGTCATTTTTTGTATTTTTGTTGTTTTGTTTCATTTTAAGTCATTCTGTATATTTTTGTTGTTTTCTGTTATGAGTCATTTTGTGTAGTTTTGTTGTTGTGTTGTTTTGTACTTTTATATACATTTTTCAGTTATTTACTTGAAGCCATCTTGAATGTTTTTGGTGTAATTTTGTTTAATTTTCTGTAATTTTCTATGTGATTCTTAGTTATTTGGTATGTTTATTTTGGGGGCCAAACAAAATGAGTTTCCCACGTCAGGTTAAATGTCACAGTGGATGACAGATGTTTGTACACTATAAATCCAACCTGACTTTGTATCCAACATTAAAGGACGTACTCGTACCTTGACGGTGCGGTGATGTTTCCGAGCTGCTTGACACCTCATGTTGCCTGTGTTGCAGCAACCAGTGCAACGTCTCACCTCCACACACGGAGGCCAGAGGATGAAGTTAGCTGAAGTGGGATCCACCAGGCTCCTGGGAATTTCAAAAATGGTTGTTCGCACTTTGCAAACAGCGGGATGGGCCTCCTCAACCACTGCATGTAAACAGAGACGTGACGTATCGTTACCATCAACAATTTATGAAGAAAACTGGCTTCATGCAATATGCAACAATCCAGACTCATCTGTAAACAAACAAACTCCTAAAGCTGCTGGAGACGATGGACATTTGTTATGATCTCCACCGTAAACACTCTTATTAACGTTGTCACAAATTTTGCAAAGCACTGTGGGAAGTGGAGTCCTGTAGACGGATACATACAAAGAAGGGTTTTTCTTTCATTCTTTCTTGTGTGTTTTCTAAAGACAAAGAGGACTGTGATTGGTTTGACTCCATTTTTCTTTTTTGCTGCAACTTTCAGTGAAAACACCAGAAATGTGTTGCAACGTCACTTTTTCAGAGATTTTGGGGCAAACACAAGAAATCACAGTAAGAAGTAAAAACACTTCAATGCTATTGTCTACGTCAGTGGTTCTCAACCTTTTCACCCTGTGACCCCCAAAATAAAAGTCCCAGAGAGCGGGGACCCCCACTGTAGCTGAAGGTGGTTGAACACAGACATGAACATTGAAGAACAGTCATGTGGAGACAGGACCATCTATAAGGGGGAATAAAGGGGAGAGATTTTTGGGGTCCATCCATAAAGTCAGTAAAATGATGGTCTATTGTTCTATGAATCTGTGATAACCACATTTATTTATTCATCTGAATAATATCCACTGTTATCCAGGAACGTTTATTATTATTATTATAGTCATCTTAAAGATGGAAATCCTTGTTTCAATCACTAATAAAATGGGTTCAAAGTGACCAAAAATGAACAGAAAAAGTGTTGAAAAGGGTTCAAAGTGTCAATTTTGGCTTAAAAGTGGCAAAAATATTAGGAAAAGTAGAAAAAGTAAGAACAATTAGTTTAAACTGGCAAATAAAGGGCATGACAAATCGTGAATGTGGTTAAATTGGCAAAAATAAGCATGAAATATGCAAAAATGGGCTCAAATTGTTAAAATAAAATACCTAATTTCTTGAAAGCATCTGGCAACCCCCTCCCAGAGTCTCCTCAACACACCCAAGGTTGAGAACCATCTACAGGACTTCTCATCCCACAATGCAATACAGGATATTTTTCCAACAATGTCAACAAGATGGTGTTTACAGTGAAGATGAAAACAAACTTTTTAGCATCAATTTCAACCTTTAACGTCTTTATTTTTGAGCAAATTATCGAGTGTGTGTGTGTGTGTGTGTGTGTGTGAGCGTGTGTGTATGCGTGTGTGTGTGTGTGTGTGTGTGTGTGCGTGTGTGTGTGTGTGTGCGTGCGTGTGTGTGCGTGTGTGTGGGTGCGTGTGCGCGTGCGTGTGTGTGCGTGTGTGTGTGTGTGTGTGTGTGTGTGTGTGTGTGTGTGTGTGTCTCACCGATGCTTCTTCTTTGTCTGCTGTGTGTCTTCAGGTCAGGGTAAAGCTGAGAGACGTCCTTGTGATACAGATGTTTGGTCTCCATCACATCATTATCTGAACAAAGACAAAACAGGAGGAATGGTTAGAGAAACACTAACACACACTCTAACACACGCACACACTAACACACTCTAACACACACTAACACACTGACACACTCTAACACACACTCTAACACACACTGACACACTCTAACACACACTGACACACTCTAACACACACTGACACACACTAACTAACACACACACACACTAACACTGACACACACTAACACATAGACACACAAACACACACACATTTAGTGAGGAACTGTTTACTAAACTAGTGCTGCTGTAGGTTTATATTTTTCTGCTCAGTTGTTACAGTTTTTTACGATTGAATAAACACAATTTTGATTGTTTTGTTTTGTTTAGCAAAACCCAACACACGAATAGCCCAACCACATACCCAATTAGCAAAACACCTTAACTCCTTTGCAAAATGAACCACTCTTGTAAAAACTATACACTAACTTATCAAAACCATATTTTTTTACCAAATGAAACACACACGTTGCATATGACTTAACTCTGTTTGCACCAGTTACACTCTGCTGTTGAAAACCTTAAACACTTTGGGCTAATTCTGCTTCTAAGTGCATAGAGTAGTATGGGTGAAGCACACAGTGAATTGGCAAAGAATCGCTCGGATTTGCACAACTGTCAACACAATGTCTGCTCACACTTTTTGCAAAACAATACACACAGTGAACACTTGTATGCATTACTGTAGACACCACACAGGACACAAGACTAATGCTGTTGACAATGTTATTTATTTTTTTCCATATACTCAAGCCAACATGGCGAAAAAAGAAAACATTTCCCAGTTTTCATGAACATAACATTTTATCCTGTACAAAAAAAGAAAACACAGCACATAAATTGCTACTGTTGGTCTCTTCTCCTAGCTGGATCTGACCAGAGAATTTCATCCACATCACAGGCGATATCCTCATTTGCAAGACAGCGGGGAAAGAATCGCCGTGCATGCCGTATCCACCCCTGTATGGCTGTGGCCTCAATCTGGTCACAGGCCTCCTCCATGGCCTGAATGAGGGCTACCCGAGCCAGGGGGTGCAGATCGTAAACCTTCCACCGCCATGCCGAGAAGAATTCTTCAATTGGGTTAAGAAATGGAGAATATGGTGGCAGGAAAAGGACTGTGAAATGTGGGTGCTGCGTAAACCAGTTCTGAACCAGAGCAGAGCGGTGGAATGAAACATTGTCCCAGGTGACAATGTATTGGATCTGCATGTTATTTATGATTGTGAGGTTGTATACTCTGTCTAAAAATGTAAGGATGTGAGGTGTTTTATACAGACCCATGTTGGCATGGCGGTGGAGGACCCCATTCTGGGTGATGTTACCCCCACGTTGCCCCGGGACACTGATAATTGCCCTCTGGCCAATTACATTTCTTCCCCTCCTTCTGACCTTTGAGAGGTTGAACCCGCCTCGTCTATGTAGATGAACTCATGCTGAATGGCCTCAGCATCCATTTGTAAAACTCTCTAAAATACAGTGAAAGACAAGATTGTGTAGTTCAGCATAGATTTAGTGTACAGTACATTTACATGTAAAAAAAGGTTATGTGTGCAGTATGCAACATCAGAGTGCTAAAGTGAACAATACATACCTCCACATACTCACGCCGCAGCTGTTTGACCCTCTCTGAGTTCCTCTCAAAAGGCTCTCGGTACAACTGTTTCATTTGTACCTGATGTGCCTTCAGGATACGAGCTATGGTGGACAGAGACCTGATTCACATTAGAAAAGATGATTTGGTCTTCAATAATATTGGCCTGGATTTCACGAAGCCTGATGGCATTATTTGCCAAAACCATATTCACAATCTCCCTCTCCTGCAGTGGTGTGAAAATGGGAGCCCTTCCTCCTCGTTGTACTCGACCCTCAATCCTATGTAGAACAAAATACATGTAACCTACTGTAAAATGTCACAGGAAGGGGTATCAAAAGTGCTGATATGGGGTGCATACAGTAAGAAGCTGTAAACAGGTCATTTTTTTACCTGTTTTCCAGTCTGAATGCCCTTATGACAGATGCCACGGTGAATCTGCTGAGATTTGGCTGGACTCTCAGTCCAGCCTCCCTCAGCGTCAATCCATGGTTCACAACATGGTCCACAAGAGTTGCGCGAATTTCATTGCTTAAAGTTGGACCTCTTCTCCTTTGAGCTTCACCTACTCCTGCTTGAGGTCTTCCTCTTCCTCTTCCTCTTCCTCGGCCACGGCCTCTGCCTCCTTCTTCTCCTCCTTCTCCGATTCCCCCTCTCATCCTCACTCTTCCTCTTCCTCCTCCTTCCATTTTGGTTAAGCTTGGTGAACTCACCTGCTGCATTTGTTCTAGTGCTTAAACCTGATTGGTGTGTCTACAATTAAGCAATCTTGTGTTTGCACACCTGATGGCAGTGTTCAATCAACTGGCTCATAGATGTGGTCATTTGACAGTCAGTGCTTTGGAATTGCAAGGAAGTGACATCTTGATATACTTCTGTGTCTAATGCATAGACGTGTGTGTTAGTGTTTCAAATCACGGTGTGTATTGTTTTGCACAAAGTGTGAACGGACTCATTGTGCTTACAGTGGTGCACATCTGGGGCCAAGTTTTGCTCCTTGAGTGTAAGGTTTTTATAATTGGGCAAAACTTTAGATTTTAGTGTTTATTCAATCGTAAAAAGCTGTAATAATAATAATTTATTGGATTTTATATAATGCTTTATCATAAACACTCAAAGCGCTTTAGAGAATTAAGGGAATATTATTTCACTCCACATTTAGTGGTGGTAAGCTACTATTGTAGCCACAACTGCCCTGGGGCAGACTGACGGAGGCGAGGCTGCCATGGTGCGCCATTGGCCCCTCCCACTACCACCAACACTCACTCACACACTACATTCATACTACGCAATGTGGGTGAAGTGCCTTGCCCAAGGACACAATGACAGATACCACTGCGGCCACTGTCCCCCACTGTGGCCCCTGGAATTCTCAGTGGTGTCCATCATCTACTGACCAGGTCCAGACCTGCTTATCTTCACACATCTTTTTTTTTTTTTTTTTTTTTTTTTTTTTACCTTGTCTGCACATGCTGTCGAAGGTTAACACTACAAGAAGTGCAATCTTTTGACAGCAATGCATATTTTATTATTGCAATTAAATAAATTTATTTATTTCATTGCATAATTGTGACCATCACCAGCCCTCCCTAGGGAAGGGTAAGAAATACTTTATTAAAGGGAGGATGTAAAAAAGAGAGGGCAGTGTTACACCAAGGTGAGGGGTTGGAGGGGGGTGGGGAAGTTAACAGGGAAGAGGGATACAAGATAGGATATGGAATGGGTGGGGAATAGTTTTAAGTGATGCGATGTGAAATTGTGGTTGTGTATATTGTGTTTATTGTTGTGTTGTCAAGCCAGTCTGGTAACCAGTGTGCGGCTTAGGAATAATGGTGGTGGCTGTGAACAGAGGAAGAGGTGAGTGGAAATTCCATAAAACAGGTATTTGGGAACAACGTGTCTATGGTTGAGCCCAGTATGAGTGTTATCCCACAGCCCAAGGCCAGTGCATCCATGACAAATGTATTTCCAAGTACCGCCACTGCAAAACCCAAGAGCCGCCCCCGGGCCCGAAGAAGCAGTCAGGCCAGCAGCAAGAGCAGGCAGCCTAAGGGCCCCCGGCGACCACCCCACGGCCAAGCAGTCCCCCGAACGCCCCCAAGATCCCAAGCCGAGAGGCAGCCATCGCCCCCCATACACACCCGAGAAAGCCCCAAGGAGCCAAGGACCCAGCGCACCATGCCACCGATCCCAGACTCCCGACTCCGCTGGGAGTCTCCCCGCCGGCCCCCAGGCACCCCAACCTAGCCCCCCACGGCGCCCCAGATCACCCTTCACTGATGCCGCCCGCGCCACGAGCTTCAGTTTTTTTTTTTTTTTTAAAGCCAGGGCCCCCTCCAAGGGCCAAGCCAGACCGCCCCGCCGGGATGTGGCCCCCTATTCCGGCCCCCGACACCCTACCTCACGGGGCACTGCCCAAGCAGGGGCCGTACCAGTAGGTACGCAAGGGCGCGGCACGCGCCACCCGCCCCGAAAGACCCCCGCCAGGACCGGCCCGGCCAGCAGGCCAAGCACCCCGGGCCCCAGGAGCACCCCCCGGGACCAGGACCCCCCAAGGGCAAGCCCCCGGGCCAAGCCCCCCGGGACGCATCCCCCACCCCCGCCCGGGACCCGGCCACGGCCCAGCAGGACCGCACAGCCCCGGACAGCCCACGGCCAGCAGCCCAGGGCCCGCCGCCCCCCGGACAGCGCCAGCCACGGAGCAGCGCCCCCCGCCGGCCCGCGAGCAACCGGCGATCCCCACCGCGGGGACGGAGGCACCCCAATGGCACACATCAAGTGCGGGACAGCAGCCCCCTGCCAAAGATGCGCCGGACCCACCCACCAGTCCGCAAACGGCAGGATAGACCCACCAGGCGGCCGACAGCAACTTCCACCACCGGAACAGCTAGCGCCGCCCCCCAGTAAACAGCATCACCCCGAGGCGCCAAGCAACCCCGCCCCAACCCCGGCGAGGACACCAGCACACCCCCCAGCACACCCACCCCCCAAACCGGCGAGGCAGGCCGCCCCGGGCCCGCACACCGCGGGGCCCGCCCCCAAGGCCACCAGGAGACGAAACAATCACCCAGCCACACCCAAGGGGAGGAAGCACCCCCGCGCCCCACCAGGCCAACACCGCCCGGAAAGACCCCGCAAGGAGAGACCCCAGCAAAGCCCCCCCGAGACCCACCGCCACGCCCGACCGCACCATCCTGATGTATTTTTACTCTAAGCAGTGGCCCAGCCACCAACAGAGGAGCCAGGCCCCCACCAGAGAGGCCCAAATATGTGAACCAACCCACCACCCTGTTATGGTGCCTCTCCATTCCCCAATGGAGAGGCACTTCCCTATCCCCTGTGTGAATGTGTGTTTAGTGAATGTATGGGGTGTAATTAAAAGAAGGGGGAAGGAGGGGAGCGGTGCTCCCCATCCTGCCTCTGTGGATATTATCTTCACACATCTAACGGGATCGGCCAATCACAGGCTGGTATGGTGAGATACCAGCTCCTGTTTGTTTGTAGTTTGGGTTTAAACCATTCTTCACTTTTCAGGTTCAGTTTGTTTGTTTCAGTCTAACATAAAATCTTCAAAGATAAATCACAATTTAAAAATGTATAACAAGAATCCACAGTTAGATTACTGTAATTAATGACACCAAATCTTAATGATTGGACTGTGTTATGGTTCAAAACTCTGTGGAACAGAGAAACCCAACTTTACACTGGATCAAAAACTATCAATGTCCAAGCAATATTTATGTTTTCTTTGGTCTGTTCTTTACAAATCGACAACATAATCATAAAAAACAAGACAAATATAACTTGCTAAAAGCTTCTTGGAACCTCGAGGTTCACATGGTTGTTTACATGCTGCAGTCTGATTAAAGCGCTTTTTTAACCTGGTTAGTGTAACCCAGTTATGCTGTTAGCGTGTTAGCACTTAGTTAGCAGGTCACTGGCTGAGCTCCATGGAAACACTGGTGGGAAAGTAACAGTTCTTCACTGTGGAGAGCACCTCAGAGTGCTGAGTCATCAGATAACAGCTGACCTCATGTCTACAGGATCAAACTGGGCCAACATTTGTCCATTAATGTGTCCATAGAACAGAAACAAACATGTGACTGTATCTGAGTTAGAATAACGACCAATCAGAGCAATATTACAGGAAACAACAAAGAGATGTACGGCGCTAAATCACCATGGTAACTTATGCAGAACACCTAACCTGGTCAAGACCAGGTTTTGTTGTGGTTACGATCTGTTGGTATGTGTGGAGCAGCTGTGACTCTGAGCCTCTTAAGGTGCGTTCACACCAAACGCGACAGTAGCGCTGCAGTAGTTTCCATCGCCCCTGCTTTTTGGTCACTCCATCTCTTCATCGCTCTGGTGACGCAATCACCAGGGAAGTGTGTGTGTGTGTGTGTGCTCTGTAGTGGGAGGGGCTACAGCCTCTGCTCTACACACAGTGAAGGACGAGGAATTTCTCGCTTTATGTCCCTTAAAAAGTTCAGATTTTTGCAACTTTGAGCCGTTCGACCTCGTCGCTCACATTACACATGTCACGTCGCTTTAGGGGAGAAAACTTGAGATCGCGTCATTAACATTGATTTTAATGTAAATGCGTTGCTTCATTCACCTCAGTCGCGTTCGGTGTGATACGTGTTTTCATGTTTCTAAAACATCAGAAAACTCTCCAATAATAACACAAGATAAAGCCACTACATTTTTACGAGTCTCTGTGGAGAAAACAGTCGTAAAGAGTTCCACAGTACGCTCGTGCACGGAGAGAGAGCCGATGGCCCAAACCAGGGATTTAAAACCACTAAAAGCACGACAACGTGTTCCATCGTTGAATGTTGGTAAAGAACAAACAGAGAAGGTAGAAGTTTGTGAACTCTACAGCGTTGACTTTGACCCATAGATGAGAAACTCTTCTTCAGGTTCCTGTTTCTCTGCCTAGAGACGTCTGTACTCTAGTACCTGGTTACAGTACCTGGTTACTGTAACTAGTTACTGTACCTTTACTGTACTTAGTTACTGTACCTGGTTACAGTACCTGGTTACTTTAACTAGTTACTGTACCTAGTTACTGTAGCTAGTTACAGTACAGTGTGTGTGTGCGTGTGTGTGTGCGCATGTGTGTGTGTGTGTGTGTGTGCTTTTAAACACAACATCCACTTCTGTCTCTCTCTCTCTCGCTCTGACACGCAGGAATTTCGTCATGAATTAAACATGACAAACTAAGAATGGGCAGAATGACAACAGGATAATGAAGTGAGCCACTTGACCCCCACCCAGCCGTGGGGCGGGGGGGGGGGGGGGGGGGGGGGTGTTAGTCAGGCCATTAGCATCTCAATGCTGTCAGGATTAATGCAGCACACATTAAAAAATGAGCACACACACACACACACACACACACACACACACACACACACACACACACACACACACACACACACACACACACACACATTTTGTCCCCAAGATAAATAAATAAAGATGTTAAAGGTTGAAATTGATGCTAAAAAGTTTGTTTTCATCTCCACTGTAAACACAGTCTTGTTGTCGGGAACATTTCCTGTATTGCATTGTGGGATGTGGAGTCCTGTAGATGGGTTCTCAACCTTGGGTGGGTTCGCAAGACTCTGGGAGGGGGTCACCAAATGCCTTCAAGAAACTAGGAATATTTTTTTAAACAATTTGAGCCCATTTTTATTTATGTTTACCTTTTTCTGCAACTACACCAAACTTATCATATTTTAATCTATTTTCATCACTGAATTTTTCTCCTTTTAATGTATTTTTGCTACATTACTTCCATTTCTGACACTTCTTCATCACATTCCAATGCCTTTAATGCACATTTTTTCCACTTTAAAGACATGTTCAGCACTTATAAACCCTTTCCACCACTTTTCCACCTAATGTCACATATGTTGATCCATTATTGTCACTTTTAACCTCTTCTCACTATATTTCATGATTATTTTGGCAAATTTAACCACATTCACCATATGTCATGCCCGTTATTTGCCAGTTTAAACTAATTGTTCCAATATTCTCACTTTCAACCCTTTTATTTTTGTCCACTCTAATTTTCATCTTTTAACCAATTTCTGTGGTCTTTAAAATCCCATTTCACCACCTTTTTCATCATTTTTGGTCACTTTGAACCCATTTTATATATAATAATAATAATAATAATAATAATAATAATAATAATAATAATAAACGTTCCTGGATAACAGTGGATATTATTCAGATGAATAAATAAATGTGGTTATCACAGATTCATAGAACAATGGACCATCATTTTACTGACTTTATGGATGGACCCCAAAAATATCTCCCCTTTATTCCCCCTTATAGATGGTCCTGTCTCCACATGACTGTTCTTCAATGTTCATGTCTGTGTTCAACCACCTTCAGCTACAGTGGGGGTCCCCGCTCTCTGGGACCTTTATTTTGGGGGTCACAGGGTGAAAAGGTTGAGAACCACTGGTGTAGACATTGAAGTGTTTTTACTTCTTACTGCGATTTCTTGTGTTTGCCCCAAAAACTCTGACAAAGTGACTTTGCAACACATTTTATTTTATTCTTACTGTGATTGGTTGACTCCATTTTGTTCTAGTTTGTTCCCCAGTATTCCCAGACATTAAATTGCACGTGCGAGTGTAAAAATAAACATCTGTTATTGTTCTGTTACATTTTTCAGTGAAAACATGAGAAATATGTTGTAAGTGACTTTATCAGAGTTTTAGGAGCAAACACAACAAATCACAGTAAGAATGAAGTGAAAACACTTTAAAGCATCCATCTACGGGACTCCACATCCCACAATGCAATGCACTAAACTTTTCAGATAAAGTCAATGAGTGATTAAGTGGGTGATGAATGGATGGATGGATGGATGGATGGATGGATGGATGGATGGATGGATGGAGAGTTAACCCTCCAAAAAGTAGCTAGATTTTTTTTTTATGTATTTGAAATATTTTTTAAAATTATTAACTTTTTTTTAATTAACTCAATACATTTGAACTGTTTGAAATGTAAACTTTCAGGGGTTAATTTTGGACAAATTGATGACAACATAGAATTGACGAGATCTTCCCTTTGAATGGTACAAATGATGAGTCAGCAAACGTGTTCCAGTCAGTGAAGCAGGATGAAGCCTCTGCACAACGAACCATTACTGACACACAACGGGTGCTTCAATTACTTTATCAAATAAATCAATTACATGAAATATTGTGTTTTAAAATGTGGTTTTAAATTTCCCATCATGCACCAACTGTGTTAGAAAGTATTCAAACAGTGTCATGATTGGCAAAGCTCTGAAATTCACAAACCCTGCCTTAAATTCCTCCAAAATGGCAACAAACACCTCAACTCACACTGGGGGCCATATAAGGTTTCATTTCATTCGGCCTCTAAAGTAAACACAAAATAACTAAGAAATAAATGTCTACTAAAACAAACCTAGATTAGATTAATCTACGTTAGCTGGATTCAACTAAGCAAACATTCCCTACGAACGTCAATCACCTATGATCACAACACGCTAATTAGAGCCAAGTGTTTACAGCCTCGCTACGTGCACGTGCACATGAAAGGGGTGGAGCTTGCAACGTCTGACCAAACAATGGAGGGAACTGTCTGACTGAGCGTCTTCACCATGAATGGAGGAACAGTTTATGATCTTAAATAAATATAATTAATATTAATCTATGATGACAGAGAAGAGCAACAGTGTTAGTGCAGCGCACAGCAGGAGGCGGAGCTTTTATACTCGCTCAGATCTGATCCACTTCATAACTTGGTACTGACCAGGTTGCTGAAGTTTAAAATGATGAATAATTAAAATCCATAATTCAGACCAAAGACAATGCTGTTGTTACAGAAAAGGCAGGAATGAGAGAACTCAGACAGGAAGCTGCTGATACTGTGAATGTGTAAAAGTATGAGATTATTTATGATATTAATCCATTAGATGATAAACGAACAGCGCTCTGCAGTTAAACTTTATTACAGCACACACGTGTTTCTGTTCAGGTAGACCTCTATCACGCACACTGGGATGAGAACACATTGTGTATGTTCCTGCTGATAATGTCAGCCCCAGCGTATGGATTATTTATTATTTAAATTATTCATTCATTCATTACCTCACCCGTCCGCGTACACGGATCCTAAAGGATGTCATCAGTAAATGAAAGGATTGCATTTATAATTAATAATCTTCTTTCCTAAACTCAGTCAGATCTGCACCAATCAGGATCTTCTAACAATGGGCAGGTTGTTTTCTAAGAGATCTGATTGGTCAGGAGGCGGGGCTTTAGGACTCTCTAACATCCAAGCCAGAGAAAAACCTGATTGTGACCAGGTTCCAGCGAGCTTCGTAGTCCAGCACACACTGATTAAATCCCGGAAGTTAGCGTGATAAGAGGTCATCTAGATTTGTAGCTTACCCCCAAAAGGACCACACACAAAAAAATAAATAAATAAATAAAAATCACTCAAAGCGCAAAACAACAAAAAAATACTGAATGAGTACAACAATACACACAAACCACTTAAAAAATACAAAACAAAACAAAAAACACAGGATGAAAAAGAAAATATATAGAATGACAACAAAAACATACAGAACAACAACAAAAATACACAAAAAGGCCCTTTGTTGTTTCCTGTTTATGTTCAGATGAAATAATTTTCCAAATGCAGACATGAACATTGATCATGTGACCCTCAGATCACATAAAATCACATTTGTGTGGCCCCTGCTGTGATAAAAGTATATGCATCTCAGAACACGTGTCATGTATCAATAGAAATCCAACCATTTCTTTGCTTTTCATAATGTTCATAATGCACAATATGGACTACGTTTTACATGCGTTTACTTCTGTTAATTCTAACTCTGACAAAGGTGGCAAAGATGTATTTTGTATTTTATTTTTGTGCTTTCTGAAATGATCTTGCATTATGATCTTCACACGAAAACTTCATCTTTCCAAACAGTGAATGCAGCATTATAATATAATATTATTATAATATAATTGTATTTATTATAATAGTGAGGAGCTTTACCTACGGAGTCTATCTCTAGTAGCCGCTGGAGGTCGCTGATGCTGCGGATCTCGGTGCTGGAGATCCGCTCCAACAGCTCCCGAGGAAGAGAAGAGTCCTGTGGGAACAAAGTTGGTTCAGTTTACCGTGCACACGCACACGCACGCAAGCGCACATTAGAACAGCTGTGCGTAAAGAATGCAACAACTTTGATGGATAACCTGAAACATCTGCTCCGTGCGATCACCGCAAACAGATTGGTCACCAAAGGTTTTTGCGTAATTACGCACACACGACAACGAAAATTCTAGGATTTCATGCAGATTTGCGTAGTTGTAATGATTTAGTCTCCGTTTAATCACCATGGCAACATTATTCCGATGAATGAAAGTTAAACTGAGGAGTTTTTCATGCTGAGCTCACCTCAGCAGCCGCGCGTAACAGGCAGAGGTAACCGAGGAAGAGGAGGAGGAGGAGGAAGAGGAGGAGGTGCACCGCGGCTCTCATCGCCTCTCCGTCCGCTGCAGGAGCCGGACAGTCGCTCCCAGACCAGAGGAGCCCACAAGCATCCCTCAGAAAGACAGGACGGGGCCCCTCCAGGACTCTCCACAATATCAGCTGCTGGTGCTGCTGGTGGTGATGGTGGTGGGGTTAAAATCAGATGATCAGGAACCAAAGCAGAGCATGTCCCGGTCTTCACTAACAATTCCTATATCCAGATGTGCAGGAATATCCACCCTTGACCTCCTGCTCCCACTGAAATCCCTGTGAAACCAAACATCTGTGAAACAAATCCTTAGATGGAATAAAACGAGCCCAGAGAGAGTGAAGCTGGTCTGGGTGAAGCAGCAGAAACAGCCGTGGTCCTCTGTCGTGGAGCTCTGGGATCACTGAGGCTCTGGATGCTCAGTCACAGGATATAACTGTGCGCGTCCCCGTCGAACACCGCCATCGGGGGCGCGGCTCGCTCTCACCACGTTGAACCGCAGATCATTAAAGAGCTACAACTGATGCGTTAAGAAATAAGTGAAAGGGGGTACTATTGATCACGTGACCCTCAGATCAGATCGTTTTTGTCCCTTCTGTGATTAAAGTAGTCCATATATATTTAGTATCCATGTAAATAATACAACGAGCACTGATCCATTATAAAATCTATATATTTCTAGACCTATATGATATTTATCCTTTATTCTCTATCTATCCTTTATTTATCTCTCCTCCTTTATATTTATCATTATTGTTATTATTATTATTATTATTGTTGTTGTTGCTGGTTTGTTTCTTTGCTTTTTGTTTCACGCACCGACTCCCAAGTCAAATTCCTTGTGCTGTCTTAAAATCTGTACTCGGCCAATAAAACATTTCTGATCATATGTTGTTCTATTCTTTATCTCATAATTACACAGATATAGATGCACTGAACGTGTACGTGTTTCACTGTAAGCCAGAGACCGACTTCTTTTAATAAACACTGAACGTGTGTCATCCAGCCTATAAACACACATCATTCACTCACTGTGTTGTTTGCTCTGTAGAGAGAAATAAAACACTTTGTAAAATGTCTTTGGTTCCATGACTGGAACTGTTGGGTGAACAGAAAAGACTTTGTGCTTGTTTTCAGACACACACACACACACACACTATTCAGATTTCTCTTTAAACGTTTATTATAATGAGTGATTCTGTGCAGTCGGTTCACATGAGGACAGAACAGATAAACGATTTAATACCAATACCAAATAAATTTAATACCATTTAAATGTGTTAATATCAAACTGAAACCATTTGAGTATTTGTGTGGAATCTTCTGCACAAAGAACCAATCATCTGGACAAAGGACAATCATTAAACAGGGGAAGTGAATCAGAACCAGTGTCAGCCATGCAAGACATCAGTGGTGCCACTTCCTCCAACCCTCCAAAATAAAGGTCCCAGAGAGCGGGGACCCCCACTGTAGCTGAAGGTGGTTGAACACAGACATGAACATTGAAGAACAGTCATGTGGAGACAGGACCATCTATAGGGGGAATAAAGGGGAGAGATTTTTGGGGTCCATCCATAAAGTCAGTAAAATGATGGTCCATTGTTCTATGAATCTGTGATAACCACATTTATTTATTCATCTGAATAATATCCACTGTTATCCAGGAACGTTTATTATTATTAATATAGTCATCTTAAAGATGGAAATCCTTGTTTTATTCACAAATAAAATTAAAAGTACACCAAAAATGATGGAAAATGTGGTGAAATGGGATTTTTAAAAAAAACAGAAATGAGTTAAAAGTTGAAAATGAGAGTGGACAAAAACAGCCAGAAAAAGTGGTAAAAATGGTTAAAAGTGTCAATATTGGCTTAAAAGTGGCAGATGTGGTGGAAGGGGGTTAATGTAATTTAAAAAGTAGGAACAATTAATTTAAACTGGTAAATAATAGGCATGACAAATGGTGAATGTGGTTAAATTGGCAAAAATAAGCATGAAATGACAATAATGGGTCAACATATGCGACATCAGGTGGGAAATGGTGGAAAGGGTTTATAAATGCTGAAAATGTCTTGAAATTGGAAGAAATGTGCAGAAAAGGCATTTAAATATGATGGCGAAGTGGCAGAAATTGGAGTAATGTAGCAAAAATACATAAAATGGAGCAAAAATATGACAAGTTTGGTGTAGTTGCAAAAAAAAAAAAAAAGGTTAAAAATAAGCAACAAATGGGCTCAAATTGTTCAAAAAATATTCTTAGTTTCTTGAAGGCATCTGGCGATCACATCCCAGTGTCTTGCGATCCCAAATGGGGTCCTGACCCCAAGGTTGAGAACTCCTGCAATAAAGAACCAACATTCTGTGACATTTAACAGTTTTCAAGACTTTTAAACAATAAACAAGTGTCTGGTATTTCTTAATTATTTTAATTTTTTAATCATTTTATTATTTTTATTCATAATTTTATTATTGTATTTTATTTCCTAACACTGTCAATCTTGCATATTTCCAAACTTGACAGAATGGTTGTCATGGCTACGTTGACCATATTTTGAGGACACTTGGGCCGACCTCAAAATACTCAACGTTTTCTTGAATCTGCCTCATACTAAATACATTAGAGTAGATAAATAAGTTGTTAATGTTCATAAGGTTTAAAAATCAATTTCTCTTTTGATAAGAAAGACTTAAAAACATCTGAAGTCAGTGGGTCAATCACCTTTATTATGATTATATTAATCTGTCCTTGAAAATTCTCATTTAAGCCATCTTAAAATCACTATCATTGAAACAATGAGAAACATCTCCTAGAAATCAAAACTATAATAAAAAAAAAACCTCAAGGCTTACAGAACATTAAATAATCATTACATACGCACATTGATAAATAAGTGTTACCTTAACTTACTATAGGATAAATCTCTCTGAGCCTCTATGTTTTCCTGCTTATGTTTTTAATAAAATCCACTGATATTTGGTCTCTTTCAGTTTTTCTCTTCTCTCTGAAGATAGCACATCAATATACCACTGGTGTGTTCCTAGGTGTACAGCTTCAGCTACATGTAGTTCTGCTTTGACTTTTTATACAACCCGCAAGAAGATGAGCTGCAAAAAAGTGGATCATCAACATCTGGAGAGATAAACCCTAAACCCTAACCCCTAAACCCTAACCCTGACATGAAGGAGTGATCAAATGCACAAGGGCGTCAGAGGAGCTGTAACTGTTCTGTTTGAATGGAATAATTACTCCCTTCCTGCCCCTCGTCCTGGTGTTTGGGAATGAAGAAAGAGACCAAACTCTCCCTCTGAGAACCCTGAGGAGAAAATGGATGTATCATGTCCTGACCACGACTACTGCTCCTGTGCTGCATTGGACTTATAGCCCTCAGTGTTATAGAGGAGGTCAGGGCGGAGAACGCTGCGCTCCAAAGACGGATGGAGGAGATGAATCAGGAACAAGTTTGACTTGGAAAGGTTTGCTGCTTCACATGAGGACATTAGGTTTTATACAAGGTAAGAAATGCTATCAAAACATAGCTGTAGCTACTAAAGTAGCATTAGCGCCTAGCTAAACATAAAACAAGAGGAGCAACTCTGAATAAAATTATCCTCATTATGTATTTTTAAGCCAAATTTATGTGTTTTATTAAGTTGCTATTGTGGCCGTGTAAAATAATAACTTCTGTCACTGCTTCAGGCCAGACAATAAAGTCTATCTATCTATATCTATATCTATCTATATCTATCTATCTATATCTATATCTCTATCTATCTATCTATCTATCTATCTATCTATCTATCTATCTATCTATCTATCTATCTATCTATCTATCTATCTATCTATCTATCTATCTATCTATATCTATATCTATCTATCTATCTATCTATCATCTATCTACAGTTTGTCAGTGAAAGGTTAGTATATTATGCAAAGTCAACGTGCATATACAGTAGCCCATAGAGCAAATATTAGCAGAGTTACGGTCTTTTAAAATAACTTGCTCTCCGAGATGCGTTCAGGGTCCCTGAGAAACCAGGACATTTTCATCTATTTATAAAATCCAGAAATGACGTGAAAAGAGAAAATGTACAGCAGCTACATCCTTATCATGGCTAGTTTACAGTCTTTTAAAAAGTCCAAAATGGTAAAAAAGTGATTGAAACCTTTTTGTTCCCTTGATTTAAACATATCAATGTTATTTTTAGCCTCCTCTGGGAAAGTCTTGTTTTGTTCTTTTTTCCTCCATTAATTTGCTGGAAGCAACGTTAGCATTACCACAGCAATCCCAACACAAAGCTATAGCTGTTACATTTAAGGAAGGATTTGGCCACAGTTGACACATAGAAAAGGGCATTTTAAGAGACACAGAGTGCATATAAAGTTAATCCATCTGTGGATAAAAACATTTTATGAGCAGGGCGGGGGTTAACGGCTATTCCACAAATTATTTACAAAAGTAGGCATTTGGTGGGAAAGCACATTCATACATTCTGTCTAAATTAAATCCAGTGGATTTGACCTTTTAACTCAGACTACGTTCAACGTGCGACGTCTGCTAAAAAACTATTATGTTACACATGAATGTTTGGGGATTTATTCTGGATTAACATTTTAAACATGCTGGCTACCACCATCATTACAGTTTATATTGACGTGTTTGGTAAAGGGAAATACAGTTTATCGCCATGGAGACACAAAACTTGCTTAAGTTAGCTTAGCACACAGTACAGGCTAGAGACCAGTGGTTCTCAAAGTTTTTTGGCTCAACTTTCTCCGACGACAACATTTTCCTCAGAATACCAGTAATAGTGATAACATTTTTGAATAATATCATTTTGTAAAGAAGTGGAATTCAACAGTATTTTGTACCTTTTTTGCATCGTGACCCTATTTTGATATCAAAAACTTTCAGGCGGCCCCAAAGACACTTTTTTCTTCTAAGTAGTTTTTGATCATGTTTGTTTTATTGTGTTACAAATACAGAGCAGCTTGGATTAGTTACAAGTTGCACCAGCTCAGATATAAAGTGCATTTTATTTTACATAGATTTATATTTGAGAAAGTGAAACTATAGAATACATGTTGTTTTAAATTTAAAGAATATATTTTTACATAGTTATTATACATTTTTATCAATTACTCTACATTACAGGCAACCCTATTTAAATTCCAGACAACCCCACATGTGTCCACGACCCCACGGTTGAAAAACACTGATTTAGTGGCTTCAGAAAATTTTTATTTCTATAGTTTTTATAATTTCCTGTCTTCTCCATTCTGGTGTGGGAACATTTATGATTCTTGTATTTTCAGTTAATTTCTAATCAAGATCATTTCTATAATCATTATTATGAATATCATTATTAACTAAAAATAAACATTTTAAAACCCATATTTTTCATGCTCACATTTAATAATTTTCCAGTATCTCTCTCTCTCTATGTACCCCCTGTAATGCCATCGTGTAGCCTTAGGGGTACACGTACCCCCATTTAAGAATCACTGGGCTCGACCTCCCACCATAGACCTACTCAGGTTTACATGCACACACTGACTCCAAAAATAAACAAAAAAAATGAATCCAAAATCACAGAAAATGACGACAAAACTAAAATTAGACAAAAATGACTAAAATAATCACAAAAAAAGTAAAATATACAAAACAAACACATTCAATGACCAGAAAATTGGCAATGAAAACAAAACAAAATGATTCCTAAAACTCAAAGTACTTTTACTACAAAGCTGGATCTGAATTATCTCTCCGTTAGCTTCACATAATCAATCCCAGAGCAGCTGTACTACGAAGCAGGATATCAACACATTCACTTTAACCAGCGGTTTTCAAGCTGGGTGCGTGCGCGCTCACATAAAAAAGGGGTGGAGTTTGCTGCGTCTGACCAATCACAAACGCAGACCAAAAACAACACTGTTGCTCCAGAAAAAGCGGGAAGAAATGAATGCAGGCAGATAATTGATAAGTGTTAATGTTTACATTAGTGATATTATACAATATTAGTTCATGGGAGAATAAATGGACTCTGATCAGTTTCACTTTATCAAGGCATATAAACGCTTTGTAAAGCACATTTCATACACAAGGCAATTCAAATATATACATGATCAAAAAATCTAATAAAAATATATTTACATTTTTCAGAAAATTCAGGTGATTTAGTGTCTACTGAATACATTTATTTCTATAGTTTTTCATCATTTTTTTTTTCATATCACACCTGGGGTGAGACCAACACTGACACATTATTCATGCATTTTCCTCTCTCTCTCTCTCTCTCTCTCTCTCTCTCTCTCTCTCTCTCTCTCTCTATACTGTGTAATTTTATGTTTAGGTATTAACGAATTGATTGTAAAGTTAAGGGTACGTGTTTTTTAGTTGTGTTGGTGACAACCAGCACTCGCCGGTCGCCGTGGTGTGTGGAGTTTATGTTGGGAAAGATAATGGGGTTGAATGTGGAGTTTACCGGTCTAACGAGGACGCATGGTGTAAAGGTCGCCCGTGCTTCCCAGTACTCAGTAAACGAATGCGCCCGCGCTGTTGCTGTGGTGATCTGACCTCAGAGTGTAAAATTCACAGCAAGAATGAACGGAGCAGTCGTGCTGTTTGTTGACAGCGTAGAAAAGGTGAATGCGGTGGTGGAGAGCGGAGTGGTTATTAATGATATGTTTGTTGCTGTATCTTCTCTGTCTCTGGCGGCAAAAAGAGTGACTTTGTCGAACGTTCCGCCTTTCATAAGTGATGATTTTTGTCATGACATGGTAAAATAGTCTCTCCTATAATAAAAAGCTGTCGTCGAGTTGCAAGGCACCACAGTTTATGAGTCATGTAGTGTCACACAGACGCAGGGCTCGAGACTGCGAGTAAATTGGTCACATATGCGACTATTTTTTCAGTGTGTGCGAGTAAATTTTTGTCTGGTCTCATCTGTGCGAGTTCTTGTGAAAATCCAAAAGGAGTAAACTTCCTCATCCTCTGAGTCTTCCTCCTGTGAATCAGGGTCCGACATAGACACTACACGCACCATGTCACACACTGCTGCATCACCAACACTGGGGACAGGCGTCTGGACGTGGGGCGGGTGATTGGGGGGATGGTGGGGTGGGAGGGCTCGCTGAGCTCACCGGGCATAGTGACGGAGTGCATGTGGGGCGCCGAGTGGAGAGCGTACACGTGCAGCGCATACACGATTCCACACCAAAAAGGAGGACCTCATCAGAATCATCATGAAGGGACCAGAACTGATGGACGATGATGCCAGGACAGATGTTCAGCTGTGGGTCTCTCAGTTCAGGGGTCTGCAACCTGCGGCTCTGGAGCCTAATTTGGCCCTTTGACTCTTATGCAATGGCTCCCAATAGCTTTAAAAAAACTATTGAAATAAATAGTTTTTTTTTTTTTTTTTTACAGAGGCTAATAATGATTAATGACAAATAAAATCAAGATATAACAATTTGTTAACCTAAAATAAATCACATTGTGCAATGACTCAGTACATTCCTACTTCACCAATGTACAGGTTAAATATGCATGTGTGGTAAGAAATGAGTTATTAGCATGTGTTGATTACATGATCATGTGTTATCATATTCAAGTTACTTTTTGTAGCCTTTCAAATTAAATAAAAATCTTCTTTATATAACATTGTGTTCATTTAAACTGAGATGTATAAGAATTTGAAGATGAAAGATACTGTTTTATTCATTGATGTTAATTTATTTTATTTTATTTCAAACTGTTTATAAGTTTCCATTTACATGATCAATATAAATCAAATCAAATGAAATCAAACATTATTCTATATAATTTAATACTGTATTGTCTTCATAGAGAAGGTATTTGTGGCTCCAGGAGGACTTTAATCCAGGTGAGATGAGGTTAAATGGTTCCTTGTCGAGTAAAGGTTGCAGACCCCTGACCAGGGGACGAGGGTTAGGAGACCCCACTATCAGAGCTGGACCCTTTGAATTTAATTGAATCGGGTGAAACAATGCAGATGTTAAGTTAGTTAAACTACTGTTAAGTCAACTATTTATCAGCACGCATGGCTTGAAAAAAAAAGGGGTGCGACCAAATTCTGTGCTGATGCGACCAAAAAGAAAGTTAGTCGCACCAGTGCCACCACTGGAAAAGTGACTTTAGAGACGTGAGACAACAAGTGTACAGGATTTTGAACTAAAGAAATGAGGACCTTAGTCTTGTGTAAAGTTTGAGATTGGATGATTTTGATTATGTTATTCACGTTACGTCCGAAAACATGAAATGTCTCCACTGTAAGAAAGAGGGGCGCCCGGTCAGGGCATGTCCACATTTTGGTGAGGGCGGCAGGTCAGCTGATAAACAGACCGGTGGGTGAGGAAGGAGTGGTGAGGAGATCACCCAAGGGCTGATGGGGGAGGAGGTGCAGGGACAGCGCAGACAAGTAGATGAACAAAGTGAAAGTACTGAGAAGGAGAGGAGGGCAGGTGGGAGAGTGCAGAATGACAGAAAGGAAGGTGAACAGTTAAAGAATGGAGAACAGATACAGAGTGGGAGCGATGCAGGTAAAACAGGCAAACAAGCGTAGAAAAGTCGATGAAGAGGAGATAAAAAACAGTTAAAGAAACACAGAAGTGTGTTGATGAAAGGCAGGGAGAGAAACAGTCACAGGTTGGACAAGAGAATGGTGTAGATGGTAAATACAGAATGATGCAGATGAAGGACGTATGTGTGAGTAGAGGAGATGATAGAAACAGAGGCCACAGCGTCCCTAGAGGGGAGCGCTGATACTGCAGAGGAGGGGATGCAGGAAGAGAAAAATAATGACTATGTTTAGCAGGAAATGAGTAAAACTTGTTTTAAAACAAGTAAGAAAGCAAAAGTGAAATCAGAAAGGGAACACAAGGAATCTGAAGGGTCGGAGTTCAGTGCTGATGAAGTTTTTTTCTCATCTAACTGATAGTGAGACATCTGCTTTTCTCAAAGACAAAGAAACAAAAAAGACTACAGTATTGAAAAAAATGTAAAAAATTAATTAAGAAAACAAAAAAACATGTGGGGAGTTAAAATTGAAAACTACTTCCCTGATAAAAAAAAAAAAAAGTGTTGAAACAGTCAGAGATCTGATAAGAAGTCGAAGGAAAGGCTGTTTTACCAGGAGTTAGGATGGAGCTAACTAAAGGTACTGCTGCTGCTGCTGCTGCTGATGATGATGATGATGATGATGATGATGAGGTAGATCACTCTATTTTTGAGCAGTGTGAGCTGTTTTTGGTAAATGTCTATGCTCCTGCAGACTGCTGTTCTTGAGTGAGATGAACTCATTATTAAAAGTGTTACTAACGACACTTTTTTGATTTCAGGAGGTGATTTTAATTGTACTGCGGAGGACTCTATGAATAAGAATCATATTGAACATCATCCTACTGTTAAACCAGGTAATTAAAATCATGAGCTTGTAGACGTGTGGAGGAGAAACAAAATAAACGTGGAGTCATAGCAGAGATGGTTTTATTTCTTTAGCCAGACTTGATCGGTTTTATACCTTCAAGTATCAGATGAATGTGTTTAAGGATAGTTTTATTGTACCTGCCCCTTTTACTGACAACTCTCTTGTTTTTTGTAATATTTTTATGAACAATTTTAAAAACTAAAAGCAATTCATGGTACTTTAAACACATCTTTGTTACTTGTTAAAAACATTGTAGAGAGTTTTAGATATGTATGTATGGAAAGATTTTAAGTCTTATAAACAGTGGTGGGATTGAGGTAAAGCCGAAATTCAAACGTTCTGTCAGCAGTACACTCTCAATGCCACACGGACATCACAAGATCCATGAAAGCTCTACAGGCTGAAATTGTGGAACTCCAAACTTTGCTAGAGTCCACAGGAAAACAAGCACATATTGAAGTCCTAAAAGCCAAAAAGTCAGCTCTTACAGACCTACTGGGAACCAGAGCCCAGGGAGCTCTGGTCAGATCCAGATTTTAGAGTGCAACTCAGATGGATGCTCCGTCCAAATTTTTCTTTGGGCTGGAAAAAAAGAATGGGCAGAGCAGGTACATCCATGTTCTGAGATCAGCAGCGGGACTGGAGCTAATGGAAGATAGAGCCATCAGGAGACGAGCTGTGCAGTTCTTTTCTGAACACTCGGAAGGTAATGAGTCTGTTTACTCCTTAAAGGGCTCTATAAATAAAGTTGAGTTGAGATAAAAAAAAACTGGCGTCCTGTCTCACTGCTCTGCACTGATGATAAGATCTTCTCCAAAGCGCTGGCCAACGGAATAAAAGAAGTCATGGAACAGATCGTGCATCAGGACCAGACCTACTGTGTGCCTGGCAGGTCTATTCATGACAATGTGTTAATAATTCAGGATGTTTTGGACATCTCTAGTTTGTTGGGCACATACTGGTCTCATTTCTTTGGATCAAGAAAAAGCTTTTGATCGGGTTGAGCACCTCTATCTTTGGAAAACTTTGGGGGCTTTTGGCCTCAACCCCGGTTTCATAGCTATGGTGAAAGCGTTGTACCAGGACATTGAGAGTGTACTGAAAATGAATGGAGGATTAAGTGCTCCATTGAGAATTCAAACAGTAATAAAGCAGGGGTGTGCTCTTTCAGGCATGTTATATGCCATCTCTATTGAACCCTTGCTTTGTAAGTTGGGCTCCTCAATTCAGGGGCTGGTGCTACCACACTGTCAGAGAGCTTTTGTTGTTTCAGCCTATGCTGATGATATTATTTTAATGATAAAAATTCAAACTGAAATAAATAAACTAAACTGGGCAAAGAGTGAAGGTTAGGTTTAGATCCGAGAGGGGGTGGTAGAAAAGGTGAAGGGCAGGTTAGAGAAATGGAGGTGGTTGTTACCACAAATGTCATACAGAGGAAGGGTCCTAATTATCAATAATCTGTTGTCTCTGGCACAAGGTGGCATGTCTAGAGCCCCCTGCTGGTCTCCTTAAACAACTACAGTCTATGATGTTGATTTCTTTTGGGACAATCTTCATTGGGTACCAACCAGATAGTTTGTGATAAAGCACAGCCGCTGCCCACAGTGATGGAGACAGAAGAGGAAGTCAAGTCCATCACCCGTGATTTAAAGGAAGTTTGGGATCACAAGAATAATTTTAATTAACCATGAAATATTAACTTAAATAACTTTTAGCAGTACAAAAAGTTTTTAATATTAACCTTCTTTTTTTAAATCCAAACAAACTGCGACACAGTGACGTCATGACCCGGTGACACGGAACCGGACATTGCACGCTCGATACCGCGCTCATTACCGAGAGTGCTGTAATCTTAAAATGAACGTTTTGAACGTTTTGCAATACCAAAGTACTCCAAAATAACGAATGCACACACTTGTGGTGTTTGGAATCCGTTGGCAAAGTTTCAGGTCGAAATCATACCGCATCGCGGAGACATTTGCTCCACACACACACACACACACACACACACACACACGCAAACCTTCTTTGCTTTATAGATAGATGATCACAGTCACAACTTGAACTGTGGTCTGCTGACATGATGATGCCATCCAAGATAGAAGCATAAACAAAACCCAGTGACGTCGGGGCAAAAACTCTATAGGATGTCCATTTGGGCAGCTAATTTTCCAATACAACTGATCTTTTATCCAAAACTTAACCTGGTCCAGACCAGGTTAAGTGTTCAGCCTAAGTTACCATGGTGATTTAGCTCTGTTAGAAGTTGTCCAGCGTTGTAGTACAGCACACACAAACTAAATCCTGAAAAAAAAAAAAATATATATATATATACAGGTATATACAGTATATATAAACATAAATATAAACAGTAGTTTGACTAATATGTGCAAAACTAAATTAAATAACAAGATAACAATAACAAGATAAGATAATAATAATAATAATAAAATAAAATATAATAATAAGATAATAGTGCAGTAGTACATTGATGAGTAGTGCAGGTGAACATTTAAATTAAATAGTATGTACATGAACATTCTCAGTGACAGATTGATCCAGGGTTGTTACACTTTAAGACTTTTCATCAGACTGCTCCACGCTCGCCATCTCTGCTGCTTCATCAAATCCGTACTGGTTGTGTCTGTGTGTGTGTCTGTGCTCACACGTGTAAAAACACTGGCTCTGATTGGCTACCATGAAACATGACACCGCCTTAGCCAATCATAATCGCTCACCTTGTTTTTAACCCACCTCCTCACTACAGCTGCGTATGAAGCCAGGGTTTCTTTCTGATAACAGTGAATTCAATCAATGCATGTAACGCACCACATTTAACGTTCAGTAACGTTAACGGCGTTGTAACGGCGTAAAAAGTAATTCGTTAGATTACCCCGTTACTGGAAGCCGTTACCGAACATTGTTATTCTTCAAGCACAGAATCATGAACAAAACCAGGACAGGAATGAACAGAAGCTCCTGGATCGATGTGGGAGGAGTCTAACAACAGCTGAGTGGGAGGAGCCTAACAGGAGTCTGTTTCGTGTGTGTATGATTCATTATGTATTTGACAATAATGAACCATCAGATGTAACTAAAACAGCTTCTTCTTCTCTGGCTGGTTTGTCCATTAGCCCCCCCCACCCCCCCCCCCCTCTGTGACACCCCTTCATGCTCATCTCTACAGATTACAAGGATAATTAGCAAATTATCTCTTAAAAATCTCTTCTTCTTCTCCTCTTCCAAAGAGGGATTTGTGCCTCTTTGTTGGCAGAGTGAAGGAGGAGCTGCTGCTCTACTCCTTTGGCTCTCAAACAAAGCCACGCTTTATCAATAGCGCTAATGGAGGGAAGCAGTGTGTGAATCTTTTCTCTCATGCTTTATTCAAACTCTCAGAGTGACGTGACACCATAGCATCAGTGTGAAGAGCTCAGAGGAAGTTTCCCATTAACTCCCAAATGACACAAACCATAGCAGCACACACACTGGACACTGTCATAGAGGGATGAGCAGCACTGCTGGCACAGTCAGGTTCACTATGTTTAGATTTTCATTTATCTTAGATTTTTGTGGAGTATGAAAACTATAAATTTTTTGAGACCTTATAGTATAAGCAAGTGTTTCTTAAATGGGGGTATGTGTACCCCTAGGGGTACGCAAGTTGCTATATGTCAAAAACTTCAGATTCTTTAGATGCGTGTGTTGTTGTGAGGTGCTTCATTAAATTTGAGTTGTTTATAACGGATGTGGACAAAGTCTTTGCTACTGGATATAATGAACACTTCACATGCACGTTCCTGCCTTTGGCCACAATTAATTTAAAGCAGCGTTTGTATCGCCACCTTAAAAATGACAACTTTTTATGTCAGGTCCAGGCTCCTGACACGCCCATCGCGCGTAAGTAGAACAAAAGCACGTAGTGTGTGAATAAAGGCAGTCTGAAGCAAAGGAGGCGGGCTGGGGCATGATGTCATTTTTTGGGGGCTGTCTAGAAATCACAGAACATTAAAATTTTCCCAACGATTGTAAATGTCATTGAAATCCGTGAAAATTATAAAGTACACTTTTAATTTGAAGCGCCTTCGTTGATAAACACTGTAACAGGTTGATTTGATCAGATTATAGATCAGATTATTGCAGTGTGAGAGGATCGGCCAAATTCTTCTGTCCGTGTCACAATTAAAATCTCTCCTTTTTCCCCCTCATACGAACAACAGATTAACGTTTAAGTGGAAAGCCTGATTTCATTCACTTCTTCCATTTCTGCTTTCAGAAATGATCAGCGCATCATCATCATCTGTCATTAATACGGTACCTGCTCTAAAGTGTGATACGCTGCAGGTTTGAGGAAATAACCCCTGCAGAGCGTTGTCATGGCAGTTTTACAGTTTTCCTTGTGTTAAACCAAGTGTTTACGCTCTGTGATGATTGATGAGGTCCAGACGAAAGAGTGATAAAGTAATAAAAAAATATTTATTCTATTCTAAATAAAAGGAGTACAAAAAAATTCCTCCTGCAGAAGGAAAGCATGCAAGACGAGTTGAAGAAAATCAGCTAGTAATAAATTATAATCTTAGTAACAAATAGTAGATAGATGAAACACATATAATAGATCAAACAATAGCATCGTTACTGTCGTCACATTACGGATTTGCTGTTTTTCTGAGACACAGACATCTCTAAAAATAGAGCAAGAGGAAGGTGGAAATAAGCAAAACCCTTAAAAAAGAACATGATCAAAATCTATCATTAACAACTACATTCATTAGCAAAGTCTATATTCATGATTATATCAAAAATGAGCAACCACATGAATATGTCAAACATTGCTACTACATGATTCATTGGAAAAGATTACTTAGCAAAAACACAGCAAAAGAAATACAATAAGTGTAAAGGGATGACTGTGCAGACTCACCATCAGAATCGTCAAACACGCACATCAAAAATATGTCTGGTGGTAGTTCTGGCTATTGTTGTGCTATGCGCACATGTCTGTCAGCGAATGCGCTTTGCACGAGTCCTTCCATTAACCGGCGCAGTATGAGAATCCTGCAACAGAGGATTTGGATTGTTATTACCAGTATCATAGCAATTTTAAGCAAAAGTAGACGCCAGCCTGCAAGCATGGTGGAAAACCAATCAGGACCCCCTAAGTGATCTTTGTTTATAGCGTTGCGTAACTTGGAGATGTTTTTAACCGCTTCCGCAATGATCTGACTGTCCACGGTGTTGTCCGGGATGTATGTACAACAGGAAGCCCCTCCAATTGCACACACTCCCCCTTTGGCCAAGGTTTGCAGGTCTAAAACCAATTTATTTTGCAAAACCATTAATCTTGTGTTCGTAATTTCCCCCGAGGTCCTGGTAAAGGCCGCGTACGTCATATTGACGTACGTTTCCATTCGCAGCAACGTTTTCCCAACTCCCTTCCAGGGAAACAGCTAATAGGATACCTTTTGCCCAATTGTCCATAGTTTATGTTCCGGCAGAATGTCCGTACCCCAGATTGCGTCATGTGGGTTGAAACCCAGAGGAGTGTGAGATTTGCGTTTCCGTAGTGAAGATAGAGGAACAGCTGAGACTATGTAAGTGTGATCAGTTACATGCACGGAAGCGCATACCCCATCCCAGTTTGGAGGAAGATGTGTATATAGTATATAGCCGCACAACCAGAACCCATTGTCCAAATTAAGTGTTCCATTAACCCTGGGTGTCTGAGCGTGGTCCCATGTGTTTATTTTTTCTCAATTTGAGCATTCAGGACCATGGGTACGATTGCAATTAGGCCAAGGAAATTGGCCCAATTTACGTGTGCCGTTCCTAGTGAAGCAATAGGGGAAAACGGTAGATGGTGTGTATTCCACGTACATAGGGGCTGAAGTATCATCCCGTAGGATTGTGAGCTTTTTTACCGATTGTTTAGGGCAATGTTTGGGATTCCCCCCCGCCAGGGGTGGAATAGGCCAAATAACATAGCGAATCAGGCGGGGTTATGTGTATAGCTGTCAAGCGTGGATGCATCAATGACACAGGCATACAAGAACATACGTAGCAGTTGGAGCGGCCTCTACTTTTAGGTTGATAATTAGCATAGGTATTCGTGAGGAACGGGTGGGTCACATTAGTAGCCAATAAAGTATTGTGTAGGTTAAGATCGCAAATCCAACGTTTACTTCTGTTACCATATGTACCTTTGTCAAAAACACCATTCACATCATGAACATCACTCGTATTCATTAACTCCAGTCCAGTGCCTCCGTCAGCAGCTGAGGCTATAGCGGAGCAAGCTCCACATGAAACAACGGGCCGATGCCATGTTGAACGAAGATTCTTCAGTCTTTTCCTCAATCACAAACAGAAAGGCTTGTGACTGTACAATTTCCTTCGAAGTCCTCAAGGCTTAATTTTTTAACAGACCATGTGCCTTGTCAAAAATATCAGCCCCTGTGATCGCCCAACGTCTTTTTTCCCCTTGCTTCGTATTTCCACAAAGCAAAGAAATGCTCCTTTATGCACAGCTCCTGATCCAAAAGAAACGCTCCTTCACGCACGCTCACGAGAAGCCAGCTCACGACGGGGTAGCACCTTACTGCGCCACCTCATTCAACGACCTCGTCGACGCCCCCTCTGCTGGTCCTTTTGCTTTTGGGTCAGCATCAGCTGGTGTCAGTACCCTTCTGCAGTGTGATGCGTAGATCCACATCGCTCGCTCCGCGACCTTCACGGCCGTTTGGGTTGTCAGCTGAAATTGGAAAGGGCCAATCCACCTCCAGTCGGTCCACCTTTTCAGTTTCGCGTTGTGAAACGATCACAAAGTCACCAGTCTGAATGGCATGCAGAATGCTCGTTGTAGTCAGAAGAAAGGCAGCTTGTACTCTGGACCTGTTGAGTGAGAGGAGTGTGGAGAGTTTGTGCACAGTATTTTATCAATAGTTGATCTGGAGAGCTGTCTCATCCGAGGACAAAACTGAGGGGACAGCTCCACATTTGGTGGATACCCAAAAATAATCTGAAAAGGAGGGACTTGGTGTCTCATTTGGAAATGGACAAGTGGCAAGCCCTTGAAACCAGTTCAGCTCTGTCTGATCCATACAACTTGTTCAATCTGTTTTTCAGTGTACCTCTCTCTACGGCCCCAGCTGACTCAAGGTGATGGCTGCAAATGTTTTCTAAGATCCATGTCTAATCTCAGTCCCAGCTGTTATCACCTGACTGACAAAGTTGTGTGCCGTGTGTCTGAGGAGATTTTGTATGAAAATGCCCCATCTGGGAACAATGTCTGTTAACAGTGCTTTGGCTACTGCTGTGGCTGTCTGGTGTTTAGTGGGAAAATGCCACAATCCATTTAGAGAACATGTCAATGATAACCAAACAGTGCTTATTTCCTAACATGGTGTTAGTTCAACAAAGTCCATCTGTAAATGTTGAAAAGGAAATGGATGGTGGTGGGTTGAGTTGTCTGTTACTCGAGGGCTTCTTTCTGGGTGGTTTTTAGCACAAATCAGCATCTTTGACAAAAATCAGCTGCAAAGGACGAGAACCCCCTAGTGAACCACTGTCTGGACTGAGGCTATCATTCCCCCTTTGACACATGAGCCTGGCTGTGTGTCAACTTAGCATAGGCAGGAAAACGAGCAGCAGGTAAACAAGGTTTTGAATCAGGGCCATACCAAACCCCACTCACAGTGACAGTCCGAGACCTACCATTTGTGGCAATCAGCGGCGGTGACAAAGGTGGAGAGTTTGGAAAGAGAGGGGACAGGCTGAGGAGAAGAGAGGAAAGTGGAGGAAGAAGACAGCTGCATTGGCACATACATTACCACGAGAAACCTCATCAGCAGCAGAGGAGTGAGCAGCACATTTACAAACAGCAATGCAGGAAGGTAGGTGAGTAACATCTAGAAGGGTAGAATTCAAAATCAGGGAGCCAGCAGATTTCAAAAAGCCATGCTGCTTCCAGAGCACCCCAAAGTCATGCACAACACCAAAGGCATAGCCAGAGTCATTGTAGATGTTAGCAGACGTACCTGAGGCCAGACAACATGCCTCTGCCAGAGCACACAATTCGGCCGCTTGGGCTGCATGGGATGCAGAGCTCACATGAGAACTCAGATATCAGATAGCACTTATAAGCCGTGTGCAAAAGCTGTGCGTAAAAGAAAACTAACACAAGGCAAGGCAAGGACAATTTATTTGTATAGCGCATTTCATACACAAGGCAACTGAAATGTGCTTACATGATAAAACATTCAATTGTTAAAAATCATACAAACAATTAAAATCACCAGTAAAAATCAATTAAAATCATCAGTAAAATCATCAACAAACACATTACATCAACAACATGACCAAAAATCTCTCTCTCAATCATACACAGTAGAGAAAAAAAGTGCCTTTAACTTTGATTTAAAAATGTTCACATGTGATGCTGACTTCAGCTCTGCTTGCAGTTTGTTTCACTTCTTTACAGCATAACAACTAAAAGCAGCATCACCATGTTTACTGTGAGCTCTGGTCTCCACTATCTGACCTGTGTCCATAGATCTGAGAGACCTGCTGGGTTCATACCTGACTAACATGTCACTGATGTATTCTGGACCAAACCCATTCACACATTATAACCAGCAGCAGAACTTTAAAGTCTATTCTGAGGCTGACTGGGAGCCAGTGTAAAGACTTTAAAACTGGAGTAATGTGTTCTTGACCTCTTTGTTCTGGTTCAGACCTGAGCTGCAGCGTTCTGAACCAGCTGTAGATGTTTGATGAAGACCATTACAATAGTCCAGTCTGCTGGAGATAAAAGCATGGACCAGTTTCTCCTGATCTTTCTGAGTCATTAAACCTTTCACTCTGGAGATGTTCTTTAGGTGGTAGAAGATGTTTTTGTGATAGATTTGATCTGATGCTGAATGTCAGATCTGAGTCAATCAGAACATCAAGGTTTTTGACTTGGTCTTTAGCTTTTAAAGATCGAGACTCAGATACTTGCTGACAGCAGTCCTCTTTTCCTTGTTACCAAAGACAATCACCTCCATCTTGTCATGGTTTAGTTGAAGGAAGTTTTCACTCATCCAGCAGTTTACTTTTTCTAAACAGTCACACAACACCTCAATGGGACCATAGTCATCTGGGTTCAGTGATAGATATAGTTGTGTCATCTGCGTAGCTCTGATAATCAACCTTACAGTTGTGTAAAATGTGTCCTAAAGGAAGCATATAAAGGCTAAACAGAAGAGGTCCAAGAACAGAGTCCTGAGGAACCCCACAGGACATTGGTAATCTGTCAGATTCAAAGTTTCCAATGCTTACAAAATAACTTTGATCCTCCAAGTATGACTTAAACCATTGCATTACTTTTCCATTTAGTCCAACCCATGTTTGCAATCTGTGCAACAAAATTGTATGATCTACAGTGTCAAATGCAGCACTTAGATCCAATAGAATGAGAACAGATACTTTTCCTGAATCAGTGTTCAACCTTATGTCATTGATCACTTTGATCAGAGCAGTTTCAGTGCTGTGATGAGAACGAAAACATGACTGAAATTTATCAAATATTTTGTTGAAGGTTAAGAATTGACTCAGTTGGTTGAAGACCACCTTCTCAATGATCTTGGCCATGAATGGAAGGTTGCTGATTGGTCTATAGTTATCCAGTATAGAGGCATCCAGTGTTCTCTTTGGTTTTTGATTTTGGTACGGTGCCTGATTGGAATGAGCAGTTAATTATCTGACACAAATCAGTGACAATTGACTTTACAACAGTTTTAAAGAAGTTTGAGGGTATTGTGTCAAGGCAACATGTTGATAGATTCAGCTGCTGAACAGTCTCCTCTATTGTTTTTGGGTTCACTGTAATAAACTCTGACATTGTAGTTGACTCATCCCTCAGTTGTTGAAGCTGTTCAAGCGTTTTGTGATTTTGCTGGTTTGTTCTGATGTTTGACCTTATTGATTGTATTTTTTCATTGAAATATACAGCAAATTCATTGCATTTTCCAGCTGACAGTAATTCAGGGACTATCTGATCTGGGGGGGTTGTGAGCTTTTCAATTACAGAAAACAACGTGCGAGAGTTGTTGACATTTTTGGCAATAATTTCAGAAAAGTATTGCTGCCTTGCTTTAAACAAGCCATCATTGAATTTTCGCAGACTTATTTTGTACAGTTCTAGATGAATTTGGAGTTTTGTTGATCTCCATTTACGCTCAGCTCTTCTACAGTCAGATTTCAAATTCTGCATTATCTCAGTCCTCCTCCAAGGTGTTTTCTGTGTGTTTGATTTTCTCTTAGGTTTGATTGGAGCCACCACATCTATGACATTACAGACTTTTGTATTAAACTCATCCAAAAGATCATCAACTGTCTCAGCACTCAATTATTGGTGTCATTGCTATGGGTTCCATAAACTGTGCACTTGTGCTGTCATTTATGTACCTTTTCTTTAAACACACAGAAGTAGGGAGAACAGATGTTACAGTCTCTAGGTCAAAAAAGACACAGAAATGATCAGATAGAGCTAAGTCTCTTACATTAACTTACATTAACGATATCAACACCTTTAGAGATAACCAGATCCAAAGTGACCTTGAGTGTGTGTCGGACCAGTCACATGTTGTGTAAGACCAAAAGTATCCATTAAAGCATACAGTTCTTTAGCACTATTGTCCATGTTATTGTCTACATGAATATTTAAGTTACCTATTATTATTAAAGTGTTGTATTCAGTGCATACAACTGACAGCAGTTCAGCAAACTCATCCATGAATTCTCCAGAATTTTTTGGGGGTCTATAAATCCAGCATCAAGACACCTGAAACAGAAAAGAGAGTGGAGGGCAAGGAGAAGGCACAGACTGCAGGATAAAAACATGATACACTATGATTTCCTAGTGGTTGGGTTAACATTAAATATCTTGCGGCATCCTCCATGCTTTGAAATGCTACCAATACGGACAAGGTTTCATCTTGTACTGGTCGCACGTAATGATATATGGGGTGGACATCAGTGTAAATGGTGTGAAGCAGTGTGAACAGTATGATGGGTTATGCATTGAGGAATAGAAGTTGGGGGTTGTTTACAACCTGGCACAACTGTGTCTGATTGGACATCATCCCATTGCAGCCCATTAGAGCTATGTGTAAATGGTGGATCGTGTTTGAATATAATATTGTTGTTCTACTGTATAATCTTAGTTCTTAGTTCCTATTATACGATATACGCTTTAGTAAAAAGGTAGGTTTTGCGTTTACTTTTAAAGATGGAGAGAGTAGCAGCCTCCCATACTAAGACTGGGAGCTGGTTCCAAAGGCAAGGAGCCTGATAGCTGAATGCTCTGCCTCTTGTTTACACTTTAGGAACTTCCAGAAGACCAGCAGACTGAGAGCGGAGACTCTATTCTATATTTTACAGGAAGCCAATGAAGGTAAGCCAACACTGGAGAAATAGGCTCTCTGCTGCAGCATTCTGGATTAGCTTGAGACTTTTCAATGAGTTACTAGGACATCCTGAAAGTAGGGAGTTACAATAATCTAATCTAGCTATAACAAATGCATGGATTAGTTTTTCACTCTGGGCCAAGTTATTCCTGATTTTAGAGATATTACGGAGGTGGAAGAAGGCTGTCCTTGTGATTTGTTTAATATGAGAGTTAAAAGAGAAGTCTCTCTGTTGAAATATCATATGGATCAGAGGTAAGAAATGATGAGCTAAATCTTTAAATCTAGCTATAGCTTTTTCAGACAGCGCTCTACTATAATGTACTCTTCTCTCAGAATTTAAGCAGGCTGATATTTTGAATTCAAAGGATAAGAAGTGATCTGAAAGAATAGAATTTTGAGTATATATTGTCAGGTGATCAATATCTAAACCATATGTTAGAACAAGGTCCAGAGCATGATTAAGATAATGAGTTGGTTTGTTTACATTTTGTGTAAAGCTGATTTAATCTAATAGTGAGGTAAATAATTTATTTAGGCCAATAATGAGTGTGGTTTGTGGAAAGAGAGTGTTAGGAGTGAGTGTGCGCCTGTTATACTGACTGGAAGCGCCCGGAGGGCGGATCACAGCTGGTTGTGGTGGAGTTTCCGTCCTCGGAGGTGACTGGCATTGGGGCATTTATGTCGGAACGTCTGGTGGTGCTCGGGTTGCAGAAAGCTGCGGGAAAGTCTCTGTTACCGGCTCTGGTTGGCGTTGAAGTGGCTGTGCTTCTAACAGAGCGAGGGTCGCTGATGTCTGTAGGTGGATCCTCTGTCATCAGATGGCCATTGAAATGGTGCTGCAGTAGCATACCTCTGGACTGCAGCTTTGAGGAGGTTTCAACGGGCTACAGAGGAAGTTTTTGGCCGGTGGGAATTTAATCCAGGCGGAGGTGGAGGCGTTTTCCTGGCAGTTATTTCGATCGGCTTAATTGGACTGAGTTTGTCCCCGTTTTCATATGAGAGAGCTTCAAAACGATTTTGGAGAGTAAGTGGAAGAGGACGCCATTTTCTGTATTATTTTTTCAACTATGTCCGCGGACAACAACCTCAGCCCACGATGGCAGGCGTGGTGTGGAACAGGACAGTCCTGGACCCGGATTCTCCCAGGGAACTGTGTCTGGAATATTATGGAGGAAGGATGACAGCCCTACTGACTGCTTTACAACCGTGCCTGTATATTTGGGGAGTAATTCGTCTTTCTTTTTAGCTCGTTAGAAAGGCAACAAATCTCTTCCCGAAGTTTGGTAATTTCTTTGTTGTCGTTTCGTAGCAAAATGTCTTTCTCTGATGGCAGGTGAGGAACAGCATCTCCACCTTCTGTAGATGTGTTTGTAGGTGCGGCCATCTTGCGGTACTCATGGAACGTCTGTGGCCAGAGTGTTTTAGGCCTCCACGTGCACGAGCAATGATACAGGCCTGCAATGTAGGGTGTATTGTGCCGGCTTTAGGACTAGTTTGTTGTGCAGTAAGTGTGCCTTTTTTGTTTGTTTATTTGCCCTGTGTGTGAATAGAGCGAAAGTCAGCCGTTATTATTTTATTTCTTAGTTAAGTAGTTTCATCAGTTGCTTGGCGCTCCTGGATGATGCTGTTTGCTGGGGGGCAGCGCTAGCTGTTCCGGTGGTTGAGGTCGCTGTCGGCCGCTTGGTAGGTCTGTCCAGCTATCTGTGAACTGGTGGGTGGGTCCGGGGCGCACTAATCCTTCTAATAAATGTGAGCTTAAATGTTTGCGTTGTGTCCCCTGTTCTTATTTGTTGCGGCTCAAACAAGCCTGGGCTGTAACTAAGTGGGGTTATGTCGTGTTTGTACCTTGGGGTTCGGAAAATGTTTTTTGTTTTTTTAACCTGTTTGTTTTTTGACAGGTGTGTAGGTTGGTGCGGGGCTGGTGTGAAGGGCATTTCTAGTTGTCCCGCACAATGGGGCTTCTTTTTACTTGTGAATGAACGCGTAAGGGAGGATGCTGCGTCATAGTGTTTGAAACAGGTACAACAGGTAAGTGGAGTTATTTCTGGTGTATTGTCTGTATCCAGTGTTCCCTGTGGGCTGCAGAGGTGGGCCGCTTCACCTGGGTTTTTGTTTTGTTTTTGGGGATAGTGTTGGTTGAAGGCGGTCATTGTTCACTCAGTGATCTCGGGTGCACGTCCACGGGATATCGGGTCGTTGCTCATATGGGTTGCCTCTCGAGTTTTAGTGCGTAAGAACCTGCTGCCAAAGCTCGTGAAGAGACAGGGTCTACTTAGACAGGTGAGTTTTGGATGGGTAGGTCTTAGATAAAGGGGACATTGAATATGCTGTGTGCACTTTCAGATTTGGCTTCACTTACTTTGTATTTCCCTGTCTGTTGTGGTGGTCAGTTTTGGACCGTGCGTTTATCCTTCTGTGGTGAATATTAGGAGTGTGTGTTCTGCTTGAGTATAGAGTTTAAATTGGAGGATTTTGTGCAGCACTTTGGAGGTATTTAGCCAGTTTAAAGGAGACATATTATGCATTTAAGTCCTTCCTTTTTTACATATAAATCATACGGTTGTGATCTATATAAAGCAGAACTGCAATGCTTGGGTCTGAATTCCTCATTATTATAGCTCCACCCCTTTTCTACCCCTTTTCTGATGTGCTTCTGAGAGCAACTCGTTTTGGTGTGGTCTCTTTAAATGCAAATGAGACACTTCATACCCCGCCCCCTCTTCAGGTTACAGAGGTGACACTGGGTTCAACTCCACCCTGTTCGGCCATTTTTGTAGTTTGATAGAAGAGATACGATTATTTAGCGGTGCAGAAAATGTTTATTCCCACGTTATTTACAAAATGTCAACAACGTTAGACTTGTCCATCCAGCCTTACATGTTCGAGCCAGAGTTGGACCCGGCGGAGCGAGATGAAAATGAAGATGATGAACCTGCAGAACCCTAACAAGTGAGCTAACACAAGTGCCGAGCTAACGCCAGCGCCAAGCTAACGTCACAAAATGCATTTTAATTCAGTCTTTTCGGAGACAAAAATGGCAAAATGAAATGACTAATGAAAACTTTAGACTTAAATTAAATCACGTAGGCCATATCATCAAGGATCTAAACGAGCACACAGCGCTAACATATGAAGACGGTGCAACTGCTAATGCTAACAAAACAATGACAGGGACGTCTTATCATCACTTTTTAGCGTTATTTACAGCTTACCGAAGTGCTCTGTTTGTCGTCTCCAAAGATAGAAGGAATTGAACCCTCAATCAGACACAGTCTTTCGGCAAATCCTTCTTTATACTGGCGGAGGTTGCAGAAGCAGTCATCATTGAAGTGCTTCACACACACAAAAATGACCTTACCCACAGATGTGGGTACATTTTCGTGAAAAATAAAACTCAATCAGGCACTTTGAAAAGGTTCTGATACTGGGAGACGGTGTAATGAAGCGTGTGTGTTACTACATCCAACAACCCAACATTTTGACTTATCCTCTCGTAACTTCGGCATCCTTGAGCTTGGACTACAAAATAAAAGCGAGAAATAAAAATGGCGGATTGCTCGAAGTGTTGGACCTGGAGTCGATGTCCTAATTTGGCAGTTCTGCTGCAAATGCTGTGATGTTATTGTTCAAAAAACGTAATAGAGAATAAAAAAATCGAAACAGATTGAAAAATATGACCAAAACAAATATAAAGATATCAACGGAGCACCTGAAGAGACTAATTTGAACTTTTCTGTGCTTCTAAACACTCTAAATATACAACAAAATGCATTTAAGGGCTAAAAAAGTGGATTTAGAATGATATGTCCCCTATAAAAAAGATGAGTTGATTTCTATCGCGACTCATTTTAATGTGCCGGTTGCTAAATCTGATAAAAAAGGAGGTAATTAGAAGTCAAGTGCATACTGTGTTATCTGATAAAAATGTGCTTCCACCTGTTGCCTCTCGTCCTACTCGGTCGGCGTAGCATGAGGATGTTGAGGGAGCACGAGTTTACGCAGGAATTTGATTTGCGGAAGATGGAGATGCAGCAGAGCACAATGCAAGAGTCGAAGTCAAAGTGACTTTTCAGAAGCTAAAACTCCAGAAAACAGGTTTGTTTGGGAAAATAAACCTCAAATACTATGCTGGTGGGGTTCTTAGAACAAATGGAGATGGGTGAAGAATAGCAGAATACTGGACCTTTACATTTGGTGGAATTCGTCAGTTGTTCTGTTGCTGCTGCTGCTTCAGCTACAGCTGAGCTAAACTGGTAAAAGTTAAAAGTCTGACTTCAACAAGTAAAATGTAGCTGAAGAAGGCTTTTCTCCCCATTTATCATAATCCTGTGTGATATGGGTGGGAGGGAATAAAAGGGGTGGGGTTGACTGATGTCGGCTGTACAGTAGGCATGGGTGGGTGGAAATGTGGGTGGAGTTTACTGGTGACGACTTGCAAAATTAATGTGCCATCTGTTATTGAGATAATGTCATGTTTTAAGATATTTAAGAATCTTTTTGTTTTACTAATTCCTACTGTATATTCAGTCACATGGTCTATTGTTGAATGACTTTATTCTAACACTGACTTTCTCTGACTCATTTACTTGGCCTGGCCTTCTTTTAATTGGCCTAATTATGCATTGGCATGTTTTCATGTCATTCAATAAATATGATGAGAGTAATTTACAGTTTACACTTGTGTTATTCATAGGAAATGTGTTTTGTCTATTTTGTTGCATTTCTAATTTATAAATGTAGACTACTTGCATGGATAGGTCAATGTTACGTTTTTAGAGGGTAACGTGCTTTAGGCTGATATGTAATTGTAAGCCTCATTGTGAGGCTATTGTGCCACCAATGCAATTTCTTTTTAATGTGTAAGTCTTTATGAATAATTTCAAACAGCATATCCATGTGTTGAGTCAGTGTTTGGTCTTTCAGGCCGAAAGTGTAATTCTGCCCCCAATTTGACCCTGGCACCCCTGATTTAAATGTTTTTACTGTGTCCCATAGTGAAGTGATGATGAAGTGGGATTTTCCTCAAGTTTTCTTTAATCTTATTGCATTAATATCAACTCAGTAAATGAAATGTCACCATCTAGTGGACATTATGTGAACTGTGGCATCTTTCTTTCTACATCAGAGGTTTCTAAATGTTTTACATTTACAGATTAAATGTGTGTTCAGGAATGTCTGAAGATGAAGAAGTGATTAAAATAAAAATAAGTCCCACTTTCACACATTAAACATTAAAAATCATCAGCTTAATTAGATTAGATGAAATGTGAAGTTTGATTAAATGTTTCTTAAGCTTGATTCAGTTTCATTAAATATTTGTTAATTTTTTTAAAAAGTGTTAACATTGAAAGGATAATTCTCCACTTATGGTGAAGCTAAGGTAGCATTATTTTTAAAAAGTTAAAATAAATATATATGTTGTATGTGTGTGTATGTATGTTTGTGCGTGTGTGTATGTATATATATATATATATATATATATATATATATATATATATATATATATATATATATATATATATATCTGTACATTAAAAAAAAAAAACAAAAAAAGAAAGCAAATAAAAACAATAAATACATTTTTTTAAAAAAGTGTGTCTGTAGATGTATGTATGTGTGTGTGTGTATGTGTATGTATATATATATATATATATATATATGTGTGTATATATATATATGTGTGTATATATATGTTTATATGTGTATGTGTATGTATATATATATGTGTGTGTATATATATATGTTTATATGTGTATGTGTATGTAGATGTGTGTGTGTATGTGTATGTATGTATATGTATATATATGTATACATGTGTGTATGTATGTATATGTTTATGTATGTATGTGTATGTGTATGTATATGTGTATATGTATGCATATATATATAAAAATAGAGGAAATAAATATAAAATAATGATAACTCCAAAAAATAAAAAAATAAAATAAAATAAAATATATATATAACAATAATAATAATTAAAATAAATAAATGCATAAAGATAATAATAACACTAAAATAAAAACATGGATAGGTATATATAGACACGTGTGTGTATGTACGTATGTATGTTTGTATGTATGCTACATATTGGCTTAGATTTTGGTAAACACTTTTTGGCACATACTCTCTCACAGGACACTCTCTACCCTCATGTCAACTCACTCGTCTCGAACCCCTCACTCTTTTTTTTCTTTCACACTCACTCAACACCCACAACACCCCCACCTCCTATACCTCCTATAATTACCCCTTGCTCCTTTTACTCTTTTGATATTGGTTGTTGTCGTTGTATGTTTGTGCTTTTCACTAACCTATTCGATCCAGTCCTTTACCCCGTGGTGCTATCGCATGATAAATATGTCTCCTCTTCTTTTTTTTCTTGCATCCAAACTTTTTACAACACAGTGCACAAATGCTCACAGATTCTCACTTATGCTCACACCTGTATGGACTAACATTCACCTCATACTATGTATCAGTTTACAGTAACTTCTTGGAATGTGCGTGGCATTCGCTCGCAGGCTAAAAAGATTAAGATATTTGACTATGTATCAAGATTAAATGCAGACATTGTCTTCTTTCAAGAAACTCACTTACTTAAATCAGAAAAAAAATCCTTGACAGATTCAAATTTTAACAAGATATATAATTCAAGTTTCAATTCCAGACAAAGAGGAGTCTCGGTTCTTCTCAACAAAAGGTTACCCGTTAACATAATCAACTCCGTCATAGACCCAGAGGGTAGATATATTATTATCAAAGTAGTAATCTATAATAAATGTTTCACAATTCTAAATCTATATGCCCCCAATAATGATGACCCTGATTTTTTCCATAGAATTTTCTCAGAGCTTTCAGACCTTTCTGCAGACTCATCTTTAATCATCGGAGGTGACTTCAATCTGGTGCTCAACACATCATTGGACAGATCTAGTAAGTGCTCAAATACAAAACCATCTCGATCTGCTAAAGTATTAATGGATTACATGGAAGATCTTGGAATAGGAGATGTATGGAGACTGAATAACCCAACTAAAATAGAATATACCTTCTTCTCCCCCGTGCATAAATCCTTCTCCCGAATTGACTTTTTTCTTTCAAATAATTCCATCGTACATAAGATGTCCTCTAAAATACATCCTATAATTATTAGCGATCATGCCCCAATATCCCTCTCCCTGCAGTGTGACTCTAATCAGAAAGTATCCTCTCTATGGCGCTTTAACACCTCATTACTTAATGACAGTGAATTTGAAAAAATTATAAGAAAAGAATGGGAGGAATTTCTATTGACAAACGACTCCCCGGAAATATCACCGTCCTTACTCTGGGAAACTGGCAAGGCTGTCATTAGAGGGAAGATTATATCATACTCTTCTTTTAAGAAAAAACAGGAACAGATAGCAGAAAAAACAACTGAAGAAAAGATCAAAAAACTTACGGAAGAATACGCAGCTAACCCGTCTGAACTTTTATGGGAAAAACTCCAAAATACAAAACTTAATCTGGATATCATCTTATCAAAAAAAACCGACTTCATTTTGCAACAATTAAGATACAAAAACTTTGACTACAATAATAAATCAGGCAAATATTTAGCAAATCAGCTCAAACACAATAAAGAAAATTCCTTTATAGCAGCAATTTCTGATAATGCAGGTCAAACTTTAAACTTACCTCAGGACATTAATAACATTTTTCATGATTATTATCAAAACTTATACTCATCAAATTTAAACCCTGACCCTGAAGATATTAAAACCTTTCTTAATAAACTAAACCTACCACAGCTCACTATAGATCAGAAAACCACCTTAGACTCACCATTAACCTTACAAGAATTACAAAATGCTTTAGATAGCATGTCAACAGGCAAAGCACCAGGTCCAGATGGGTTCCCTGCTGAATTCCTAAAACACTTCTGGTCAATGCTGGCTCCACTATTTTTCAGAGTAGTAACAGAGATCAAAAATAAAGGTCATGTAGGAGGTCACATGAATACAGCGAACATTAAATTGTTACTTAAACCAGACAAAAAACCCATGTTACCCTCAAGCTATCGTCCCATCTCACTTATTAACACAGACTTAAAAATTATTTCCAAAGCACTCACATCCAGGTTAGAGAAAGTAGTACAGTCAATTATACACCAAGACCAGACAGGATTTATTAAAAATAGACACTCCACAGACAATGTGAGAAGACTGTTTAATGTGATCAACATGGCACAGAACTCTAAAAAGAAAAAAAAATAATCTTGTCATTCGATGCAGAAAAAGCATTTGATAGAGTAAACTGGTCATTCCTCCTTGCTGTCCTTGGCAAATTTGGCTTCGGAGAATCATTCATACAATGGATCTCCACCCTGTACAATAAACCTAAGGCCTCAGTAACCACAAACAAAATAACATCCCAAAGCTTCACACTGCAGAGGGGAACCAGACAAGGCTGTCCACTCTCACCTTTGCTTTTTGCAATATTCGTTGAACCTCTCGCAGCAGCTGTACGTCAGAACTCTGTTATTAAAGGAATCCACTCATCCACCTCAGAACATAAAATTAATCTTTATGCGGATGATATTTTACTCTATTTGGAAGAACCCCAATCCTCTTTAGAGGAAGTATTTAATCTAATAAACAGCTTCTCTAAATTATCAGACTATTCCATTAACTGGACAAAATCATCAATCCTCCCTTTGACAAAAAATTCATGGAATCCTGCAAACCAAAATCCACAACACCCCTCCACCACAAATACAATTAGATACTGTATCTAGGCTTAAATATATCACCAAACTTAAATGAATTAATTAAACTAAATCATGATCCAATGTTGGACAAAGTCACAGAAGATCTGCGGCGATGGAACAATCTCCCCATCTCACTACTTGGCAGGATAGCCTCAGTTAAAATGAAAATTTTACCAAAAATAAACTACCTGTTCTCAATGATACCACTAAAACCACCAAAACAATGGTTTCAAAGATTAGATTCTGCAACTACAAAATTCTATGCTAGAAATAAAAAACCTAAAATAAGCCTTTCAACCCTTCAAAAAAACAAAGACGAGGGTGGTTTAGAAGCCCCTAATTTCATGCATTATTACTTAGCAAACCAAATACTATATTTAACAGAATGGCTAAAACCAAAAGAATACTACAACACCTGGCTAGAAATAGAACAGTTAGACTGCAAACACATTAAACTCTCTGATCTCCCTTTTATCACTGCGACCATCAAACATCACAACTGCTTTAAAAACCCACTAATTGCCTCCACACTGACTGCATAGTGGAAAGCCCTGGACATCACAAATGTTTAATTAAAAACTAGTATACTGTCTCCAATCTGGCACAACCCCGACTTTAAAAATAAAAAAACACCACTTTATCTGAAGACATGGGAAGAGAGTGGAATCACTCATCTCCAAGACCTCTTTGAAAATGACAAGCTTAGGACATATAATAATCTAACCCAAGCATTCGGTATAAATACATGTAAATGTAACTTTCTACAGTACTTACAAGTAACAGAAACAATAAAGAAAACTACTCCACTAGACTTAACTACTTTACAACCTCCAGAACTGGCTATATATATGAAAAAAATCTCAACAAAATCAAAAAAACTCTCAAAAATATACAGAGCTCTCTCGATCACCAACTGTAATTACTTACCAATCGCTAAGTGGGAGGCCGAACTCTCAATCACCCCGAGCATTGATTTCTGGACAGAAATTTGTCGTAATACTTTTAAGATGACGAAAAACACAAACCTTCAGCTAATTCAATACAAGGTCCTCCACAAATCCCACATTACCCAACAGAAAATGCATAAAATGGGCTTCTCCTCAACAGACATCTGCTCTCAGTGCACCCAGAATACAGCGGATTCCTATTTACACGCCTTATGGCTTTGCTCCCCAGTGCAACACTTTTGGATTCTAATTACTGAAAAACTGTCCTCCATTTTGGACTGCAGAATTCCTTTATCTCTAAATCTTTGTCTGATAGGAGACCTGACAATGCTTCAACTTCCAGCAAACCGATCACAATCAGTCCTTGCGGCACTAGCCATAGCAAAAAAAACAATATTACTAAATTGGAAAGACAAAAAATCCTTAAACATAAACCAATGGCAAAATCTCCTCACAGAATTTATCTCCATGGAAAAGATGTCTGCTCTCAGAAAACAAAACAAAAATAATGTGCTTTGAGGAGCGTTGGACTCCTTTTTTAATTGCATTAAATCTAAATTTTTAAAGCCTGATGATCTAGCCTGCAAGCAACTGCCAGCACCACTTTTTACTAACGCACTAGTCCAACTGTAGGCCTGGGCCGCCTTGGGCCTCTGGGGTAGTCTTGGCCAGGTTGGCTGGGGAGGGTTGCCGGGGTGCCTGGCTGCCTCGGCGCGGGTGTGCATTCCTTCTGGGTGTTCACAGGGTCCCAGGGCTGTTCGATTTGGCGCTGTTGCCCCTTGCATGCGCATCTGGTTGGCCTCTGGGGCTGGAGCCCTGCGTGCTCCTCTGCCGCTCCTTCCCCTTGCTCCCTGTCCCCCTGTCTCGTCCTCCCCCCCCTCCTCCTTTGCTCTTGCGCCCGCCATCCTGTTGGGTTGGGTTTGGGGGGCTCCCGTTTGCCTGGGGGCTGGTGGGGGGGCTGTTGCTCCCGCCTGGGGGCGGGCGGTGCCGTGCCGGATGGGTTGGCTGGGGGTGGTCTCGTTGGGGGGCCTGGGGTGGTGGGGTCCGTGGCTCCGGTCCGGGGGGATCCGGGGTGGGGGTGGCTTTGGGGGTGGCTGCTGCCCGGGGTCGGCGATTGCCTCCTGGGTCGCTGGGTGGCGGGGTGTGGCTGTGGGTTGCTCCGTCGGCCCTTGCGGGTCCTCGGCTTGGCTCCCTGGGGCGCGCCTTCGCCAGGGATGTCGCTTGCGTGACGGGCCGGGCGGGGCCCCCCTCCGGTGTGGCCAGTACGGCTAGTGGTGTGGGGTGGGGGGTGCTATGGGGCCTCCCCGGGGGTCGTGTTGGGTGGGTGTGCGGGGGCGCGGCGCGTGGCTCTTGGCCTGGTGGATCTGCGTCGGGATTGGCTGGTCTGCTGGCTGGGCGCACCGGGCGCCGTGGGCGCCATTCCGGGGCGGGGGTGGATGCGTGGTCTGGGTGTCCGGGGGCGTGCTCTCCTGTCATCTGCCCGTGGACCGACCGCGGCTCGTGGCGGTGCTGCGCAGCCTTGGGTGGGGCGGGGCTGGTGGCCTGGGGCCCGCTGTCGTCCGGGGTGCGCTGGCGTCGGAGGGGTGTCTCGTGCCGGTGCGTGGGTCGTCGGGGGTCCCCTCCGTGGGGGAAGGGGGGCTCTACTGGCACCGTTGGTGTGGGATGGCGATACCGGGCTGGGGGTGCTTCGGTACCCTGCTTGGCGGTAGATGGTGTCCTCTTTCGTCGGGGGGGCCGGGGCCGCCTTCCGGTGGAGGGTGTTGTGTCGTGGCGCCGGGTGGGCCTGTGCTGGCCCTGGTGCGGGCACGGGCCTCCCCCCTGCTCGGCCGCTCTCCTTGGCGGCGGGGGGGCGTCGCTCTGGGCCGGCGTGCGGCGGGGGTCGCCCCCTGGGGCACCGGGGGACGGGGTTGGTGCCTGGCTGCGCCCGGGGGTGGGTGGTGCCGCCGTGCTCCGCGGGGCCGTCGCAGTCTGGGGGGTGCCGTGGGGGGGGTCTCCGGCTTTGCTGCTCCGGGGCCCACAGTGCCGCTTGCCCGTCTGCACCATCTACCATCTCGCGTGGCCCGCCATGCGGATGGGCCCGGCTCGCACCGGACAGGCCTCCTACATGTACACTTCACCTCACTCCCAGCTGGTCTGGCCCATTCACAATATGCACCACACACCCATACCCAACCCTTGGGGGGCTGGAGGGGGCCGCCACCTGTGTCACTATGTAGTGGCGTGGGGGCGGCACTCCCACCTCTAGTTACCCTACTAATCCCTCCAATTTTAATCACACCTCAACATGCCACCCCCCGGAGGGTGTATCCTCACTTACACCCTCCGGCCTATTACACCACATACACATATATCCACAGAGGCAGGATGGGGAGCACCACTCCCCTCCATCCCCCTTCTTTTAATTACACCCCATACATTCACTGAACACACACACTCACACAGGGGATAGGGAAGTGCCTCTCCATTGGGGAATGGAGAGGCACCATAACAAGGTGGTGGGTTGGTTCACATATTTGGGCCTCTCCGGTGGGGGCCTGGCCCCTCTGTTGGTGGCTGGGCCACTGCATAGAGTAAAAATACATCAGGATGGTGTGGTCGGGCGTGGCGGTGGGTCTCGGGGGGGTTTTGCTGGGGTCTCTATTTGCGGGGTCTTTACGGGCGGTGGGGTGGGGGGTCTGGGGGTTGGGGGTTGGATCGGTGGCGTGGTGCGCTGGGTCCTTGGCTCCTTGGGGCTTTCTCAGGTGTGTATTGGGGGGACGATGGTTGCCTCTCGGCTTGGGATCTTGGGGGCGTTCGGGGGGCTGCTTGGCCGTGGGGTGGTCGCCGGGGGCCCCTAGATTGCCCGCTCTTGCTGCTGGCCTGGCTGCTTCTTCGGGCCCGGGGGCGGCTCGTGGGTTTTGCAGTGGCGGTTCTTGGAAATACATTTGTCATGGATGCACTGGCCTCGGGCTGTGGGATAACACTCATACTGGGCTCAACCACAGACACGTTGTTCCCAAATACCTGTTTTATGGAATTTCCACTCACTTCTTCCTCTGTTCACAGCCACCACCATTATTCCTAAGCTGCACACTGGTTACCAAACTGGCTTGATAACTCAACAATAAGCACAATATACACAACCACAATTTCACATCGCATCACTTGAAACCTATCGACTACTCCCCACCGATTCCATTTCCTATCTTGTATCCCTCTTCCCAGTTAACTTCCCCACCCCTCTCCAACCCCTCACCTTGGTGTAACACTGCCCTCTCTTTTTTACACCCTCCCTTTAATAAAGTATTTCTTACCCTTCCCTAGGGAGAGCTGGTGATGGTCACAATTATGCAATGAAATAAATAAATTTATTTAATTGCAATAACAAAATATGCATTGCTGTTAAAAGATTGCACTTCTTGTAGTGTTAACCTTCGACAGAATGTGCAGACAAGATGAAAAAAAAAAAATTAAAAAGTGTTCATGAAATGTTTTAATAAATGTCAGCTTAATTCTATTTATTATTTATATGTTTGAAACTATTTTTGCTTAATGAATTGTTTAAATTAAATCTTAAGCTTGATTCAAAAAATGTATTCCTTATTAAATGTTTAATTAGCCTTTTTGTTTTAATTCATTTTATTGTTATTTTCTTTTTGGATTCTTGTTTTTTTCTCTTCCTTTCTTTTTGTTTTTCCTTTTTGTTTTATAAGGAGTTCATGAAAAAAATATTTTTTTTTTGTTTAATGAAAAAAGTGTTTGTGAAATGTTTGATCAAATGTTTGTTTTATTGAAAATAAAAATGTCAAAAATAAATGTTTGCTTAATATATAAGAATAAAGTGAATGATTAAATATTTGTTGGTATTAAAAAAGTGTTTATGAAATGTGAACCAGATAACATTGAATTAAAATATGGTTTGAACTTTTTACACCATCTTTTTTATGTTGTCCACCATTTTTTTTTAATGTTTTGTATTTAATGTATGTTTTTGGAGTTGAAGCTTTGTACGGTGACCTAAGGACCTTTAAAAGGCAACATTAAATAAAATGTAGAATTATATCATTTATATGGCTCATTTCTGCTGCGACCACCTCCAAAAGCTGCTGCAAAATTTCCCCATTACAGAAAATATTAGTGTCATCTGCATTTAACACAAATTAAAAAGGTTTGACACCCTACATTGATCGTTAACTCATTGAGTGCAATTCACGTCTATAGATGTGAAGTGTGTTTTTCGGCTGAGGTTGCTAGGAGACAGTGTGCTACATGTGTCAGTACTCAGAACAGACCAGGACAGGCAGAACATGGGTCCTCTATGTGATAATAAGAGAGAGTTTTTATTTATCTTGTAATGTAAAAGTAATAAGTATATAAAAATCCAACTGGATATCTACTGGTTTATAACAGAGAAACAGAGAAAACAGAGGTTAGATGAGAATGTTTATTGGTCTCGTAGAAACTGGGCCACAAACTGGAGGACAGCTCTCTGCTCATTCAGGTACGTCCGGGTCTCCCACAGCATGTTCACCAGGACCCCGTCGTCCACCTCGTTCAACATCACCTCCACAGACAGCTGAGGACTCAGTCTGACACACAATAATGCACTGGATTAACACACACACACTCCTCTGTGTTATTAACGGTTCATAACAACACAATAAAATCACACATGTTCAGTAGCGATGCAACATATTATCAGCACAACTCAAAAACACGCTAACAAGTGTCCAGAAATGGTGGAAAATGTGGTAAAATGGGATTTTAAAAACAAAAGAAATTGGTTAAAAGTTGCAAATTAGAAAAGGGAAAGAAAAATAGGTAAAAATAGCTCAAAGTGTTAATATTGGCTTAAAAGTGACAAAAAAATGGGGAAATGAAATTTATAAATCACTCAAAACATACATTTACAATCCCAATTCCCAATTGGGAAATCATGGCACCAGATTTAGAAAACACAAACTAATTATTTTTAAATAGCAAGGATTCAACCTTTTAAATAGTACACAAAGTGCTGTAAAATAAGTTTACTGGATGTAGACGTGATTTACGCTTGTGTTGAAAGGATCAGGCACTGACACTGGATAACAGTGGATATTATTCAGATGAATAAATAAATATGGTTATCACAGATTCATAGAACAATAGACCAGCATTTTACTGACTTTATAGATGGACCCTAAAAATCTCTCCCCTTTATTCAACCACCTTCAGGTACAGTGGGGGTCCCCGCTCTCTGGGACCTTTATTTTGGGGGTAAACCAGCCCTATTAAAAACAAACACACACCTTCTGTAGAGTGTGTCCGTCATCTCACAAAAGGCTCTGGCCCTGTCCACAGCGCATCCATCAGAGTCGGTACACTGAACACACACAACAGTAGGTTTAAGGGACACACACTCCATCATCATCGTCATCTTCATCATCATCACTGTACTCACACAGTCCATCAGTATCTTCAGCAGGTTATTGGCTGCTTTTAGACTCTTAGCGAGCTTCACAGGGTTGCAGGACTTGAACAATTCCAGTGAGGTCACCTCCACCTCAGGAGATTTACCTGGACACACACACACACAATCGTACGTACCAACATTTCCACGCTAAGTACTATATTGGTTTTATCAATTTATCAACAATTTATCAAGAAATGGTACAAACTGTGTCCACACAAACCCTGGTGGTAGAACAGTGAAACTACTAAGGGTGTGAGAAAAAAAATTTCACTGTCCAATTAATGTATCAATCCAAAAAAAAATTTAATAAAGAAAAAAAAAAACGTTAAATTGCGCTAACATTAGAACAGTTAAACTCCCAGTCACTAGGTGTCAGTGAACGCAACATCAGATCTTGTTGAACTACATCAATGCACAGCCCTAGAAACTACACATAAAGTGTTCAGTTTATTAGCAGTATGAAAAACCACATCTCACACATGTTCTCTGTTTCTTCTAATAAATGAAATATATCATTAATAATTTAGTGCACCATTTGAATAATTGGTGTAAAAGGTTATGAAACACAGCGTTGACAGGACAAGTTGATGGTGCTGAGTTGTTCAATGTGGGCTCTATTCTCCCATATGTGTCAGTCAGCAAAGCTTCTGTCTGCGTGCTATTCTTATCAAACTTAATTTGGTCACTGCGTGCCTTCATCCCAGTTACACACTCTGGGTGGAGTGACCATAAAATGTGGACGTTCCCATTCAAATCCGGCCTTACCCCTTATCTTTAACTTTTCATGTTTTTTGAGAGGAACCAAAAGCAGCACAAATTGTCAGTTTGACTGAAAAAGCTACTAAAAGATCTATAAAGCTACTAAAAGATCTATAAAGCTACTAAACAATCTATAGAGCTACTAAAAGATCTATAAAGCTACTAAAACATCTATAAAGCTACTAAACAATCTATAGAGCTACTAAAAGATCTATAAAGCTACTAAAACATCTATAAAGCTACTAAAACATCTATAAAGCTACTAAAACATCTATAAAGCTACTAAACGATCTATAAAGCTACTAAAAGATCTATATAGCTATTAAAAGATCTATAAAGCTATTAAAAGATCTATAAAGCTACTAAACGATCTATAAAGCTACTAAAAGATCTATATAGCTATTAAAAGATCTATAAAGCTACTAAACGATCTATAAAGCTATTAAAAGATCTATAAAGCTGCTAAAAGATCTATAAAGCTGCTAAAAGATCTATAAAGCTACTAATCTACAGATCTAAAAATCAGGCTGAATGTTTCACTCCAAGAGAAAACAATGGGATGTTTACAGGAAGTGGGGCCGTGTGACATCATCAATCATGTGATTACAGGATGAAGGAACAGAGGCTCTAAAACTGTGAAGTAGTCCCATTTTTAAAAGTTAATAAAATGAATATGATGCATAATAATGTTTTGTTAGTTGTAGATTTACTAATAAGTACATTTCAAAGATTTAAGTCACATTTGTAAAAACTGTGGAGGATCCTTTAACCTCTAACCACACGTTTATTTCTCAGTAACAGGAACCAACTTATTGTTGTGAGTGAGTTGAAGGTTAGTGCTGCTGCTGTTTTCTACACATCATTAAAAGTCTTACCTGTCCCAAGGGACAACACCATCCCCAACTTCTTGGTGTCCTTGCCCTGAGGGAAAGATAAATTAAAAAAACAGCTCTAGTATTTATCAAACATACGTGAGCTTCACCTCAGCATTCAGAGTTTTGTTGTACTGATGGATTTCTGCCATGGCGTCCAGCGTGGGGTTATTGGCCAGCAGCCCGCCGTCCAGAAAACGTCCCATTGGTTGGAAGTAGGTGGGCGCGGCTCCACTGGCTCGAGCTGCTCTCCATACCAGCTGATCTGAGAGGAAAGGGAAAGAAGAAGGTGAGCTATAAGCAGAGGTGATGTGACGAAAAACAAATACTTTGTTGCTGTACTTAAGTAGTTGTTTTCTGATATCTGTACTTTACTTGAGTATTAATGTTTTTGGTGACTTTTTACTTTTACTCCTTATTTTTTTAAAAACAAATATATTCCTACTCCACTATTTTAAAAATGAGTTTGTTACTTTTAAGACCTTTGAAGATGACGTCATGACATAAAAAGATGCACAACTTTCAAGGCATGTGTGTGTGTGTGTTTGTCTGTTTGTGTACACAATAACTTAGTTATAAGTTATGAACGGATTTTGGTGAAATTTTCAGAAATGTTGATAATAGGTGAAGGAACAGCTGATTCACTTTTGGTGATGTCCTGCTACCAAAATAAAACATATATACCGTATTTTTCAGACTATAAGGCGCACTAAAAATCCTCTCAAAAATCAAAAGTGCCCCTTATAATCAGGTGCGCCTTATGTATGAAATTAATATGTCAAAATGTTTTAGTGCAACTATAGTAAACTATGAAGCTTCAAAGCTTGATGGATTTTTGGCACTTTAGGGCTACCGTAGTCAGGTGCCTCGTGGAGTGATATGTACCTGTATTGTTCTGTATTTTATGTGTTAAACCTGAACAATGTTGAGAGTTACTGTTAATGAGTTGAATAAAGTTTGACTTATCTGACCATTTTGTTTCGTTTAACGCGTCTTATTAATAATAATAATAATAATAATAATAATAATAATAATAATAACAACAACAACAACAAACCGGTGCACCTTATAATCCAAAAAATACGGTATTCCTTTCATTTTTCCATGCACACTGTGGAACTCCTGTTAAACATTGTTTTAGAACAGGGGTTCTCAACTGGTCTCACCCTGGGACCCACATTTTTCTACGGCCATTAAATCGCAACCCACGTTTTTCAAAAATAGGTGTTTTAAACACACATTCTCTTCTTTAAATCATAAATCTACATATTTTCCTGTGCAACGTGCACTTCACAGCATGCCCATCATAAGAAAAGTTTCTTTCAAAATAAAAGATATGTCCAACATGAGAGACTTTAAGTATTTATTTATTTTTGACCAGCTGTTCGCAACCCACCCAGTACAGGTCCGCGACCCACTTTTGGGTCCCGACCCACCAGTTGAGAATCACTGTTTTAGAACACTGATGACGATTTGGAACAGTGTCTCCGTGGATGCATACGGATCCGATCGTCCGTTTTCAAAAGTCTGCGCTAAACGAGTGCGGGTTAATTTGAGTATTGAAGACGAGTATAACTTTTCTTTAACCACCTCTGACTTTAATGATCTGAAGCTCAATTTGCAGCAGAACTCAGCACAGATTGATTATTCAGCCAAAAAGTGAACGGATTTGACATCATTTAATCGTCATTAGTCAATCATTATGGAGTCATGATGAAGACACATTTAATCAAGATTAACGCAGTGCTTCTCAAAGTGTGTGGTGCGCCCTCTGGTGGGGAATGGAGACATGACAGGTGGGGCGCCACCTATTTCAGGCTAATCTTCTTAAAGTCCTAGTGGCATGATAAAATAAGTTGATTTCAATAGACAATATAAAAATATAGAACCCAATGATCATTCTGATATGACATGTATGGTCAAATGTTTATAGTACAGGTGAGAAATGAAAATAAATCCAACATTTCTGAGCGTATGCTGCAGTCAGAAGTTAAATCAGCTTTGGCTTTTTCCACAGTGCAGTGATTCCCAACCTTTTTAAAAGTAGCACTAAAGTGACGAGTTGTGCCAGCTCAGATATTTAGATACTGTATTTATTTTTTTTTACTAGATTTATATTTGAGGGAGTAAAGTTATTGAAATTGTTATTTATTTAACTATTTAATGATTTCATTAATATAGTGTATTTTTTTCCAAACTAGATTTATATTTGAGGAAGTGAAAGCGTAGGATACAGTTGTTTAAGACTCCGTGTGGTGTTTTAATTTGAATAATAATACTAATCTAAAAAACTGCAAAAATATAATTTTAATGAGACACTTTTTTTTCCTTTGTAACAAGTGTAAGAGCAGAATAATAACAATCCCTCCAGTGTGTCTGCTCCAAAAAGATGCCATAAAAATGTGAATAAAATCAACTCATTTGTGATTAAATAAAGTGCCAAGTAGCAGCCGTTTATTCCGTTATGTGTTTCTATAGAATTGTAGATATCTGACACTTCATTACTTCATTACATAAATAATTCAATTCTCAGTAGTCATAATGTTAATTGTTAATATCTACAATTATTCTTACATTTCAGGTATCATGAAATGACCCTCCCGTAGGCCCTTACCCGCAGGAGGGATCATATGAGGCCGGTGCAATGTGGATCGGGCAGTCGTCCAGGGCGGGGGCCTTGGCGATCTGATCCCCGGCTACAGAAGCTAGCGTTAGGGACGTGGAATGTCACCTCTCTGGCGGGGAAGGAGCCTGAGCTTGTGTGCGAGGTGGAGAAGTTCGAACTAGATATAGTCGGTCTCACCTCGACACATAACAAGGGCTCTGGAACCAGCCTTCTCGACAGGGGTTGGACTCTCTTCTACTCTGGAGTCGCCAATGGTGAGAGGCGAAGGGCCGGGGTGGCTATACTTCTTGCCCCCCGACTTAGTGCCTGTACGTTGGAGTTTACCCTGGTAGACGAGAGGGTAGCCTCCCTCCGCCTTCGGGTGGGGGGACGGATCATGACTGTTGTTTGTGCCTATGGGCCAAACAGCAGCTCGGAGTATCCACCCTTCTTGGATTCCTTAGAGGGAGTACTGGAGAGCGCTCCTTCTGGGGATTCCCTCGTTCTGCTGGGGGACTTCAACGCTCACGTTGGCAGCGACAGTGAGATCTGGAGGGGCGTGATTGGGAGGAACGGCCCCCCTGATCGGAACCCGAGCGGTGTTTTGTTGTTGGACTTCTGTGCTCGTCACAGATTGTCCATAACAAACACCATGTTCAAGCATAAGGGTGTCCATATGTGCACTTGGCACCAGGACACCCTAGGCCGCAGTTCAATGATTGACTTCGTAGTCGTGTCATCGGACTTGCGGCCGCATGTCTTGGACACTCGGGTAAAGAGAGGGGCGGAGCTGTCAACTGATCACCACCTGGTGGTGAGTTGGCTCCGATGGCGGGCGAGGATGCCGGTTAGACCTGGCAGACCCAAACGTATAGTGAGGGTCTGCTGGGAACGCCTGGCAGAGTCTCCCGTCAGAAGGAGCTTCAACTCCCACCTCCGGAAAAACTTCAACCATGTCTCGGAGGAGGCAGGGGACATTGAGTCCAAGTGGGCCATGTTCTGTGCCTCTGTTGCTGAGGCGGCTGATCGGTGCTGTGGCCGCAAGGTAGTCGGTGCCTGTCGTGGCGGCAATACCCGGACCCGTTGGTGGACACCGGGGGTGAGGGATGCCGTGAAGCTGAAGAAGGAGTCCTACCGGGCCTTTTTGGCCTGTGGGACTCCGGAGACAGCAGACAGGTACCGACGGGCCAAGCGAAGTGCAGCCACGGCGGTCACCGAAGCAAAAGCCCGGACATGGGAGGAGTTTGGTGAGGCCATGGAGAACGACTTCCGGACGGCTTCAAAGAGATTCTGGACCACTATCCGGCATCTCAGGAGGGGAAAGCAGTGCACCGTCAACACTATGTATGGTGCGGATGGTGCGCTGCTGACCTCGACTCGAGACATTGTGGATCGGTGGGGGGAATACTTCGAAGACCTCCTCAATCACACGCCTTCCAATCAGGAAGCAGGGCCCAGGGACCCGAGAGTGGGCTCTCCTATCTCTGGGGCTGAGGTTGCCGAGGTGGTTAAAAAGCTCCTCAGTGGCAGGGCTCCGGGGGTGGATGAGATCCGCCCGGAGATTCTCAAGGCCCTGGATGTTGTGGGGCTGTCATGGCTGACACGACTCTGCAACATCGTGTGGACATCGGGGGCAGTGCCTCTGGATTGGCAGACCACAAGTAAAAAGTGTGTAAATGTGTGATACTGTCCCAAAACATGCATGAGAAGCATTTTCGTGTTATGTCGGGGCCCAATTAAAAATAAAAAGAGTTATAAAAACAAACCCAAAAACGGGTCAGATAGATTTTCCCATTTCCAAAGGTAAACTCGCGATCGCGAGGAGCTCGTATTGAACATCCACCGTTAATGAAAACCCAGTGAAATGGACGAGAAAGCAGCCACGTGACACTACATGTGATGATGTGCAGCAGCGTTGTGCATGTTGAAGAACCTTGTGGAATGGTGAGAGGTCTGAACGTGTCACTGGTGGAGTACGGGGGCTCATAGTTCCTGAAGATGTGCAGCTCGCCTGGATGTCGGTCTGCGAGAACACTGGTCACCATCACCCTGAACAAATAGAAAGCAAACATAGAAATACAACAAACAGCAGTACTGTCGCTTTGTATGTGAAAACATGTGTGGTCACAAGCATTAGCAGGGTTCTCACCAGGACGTTTTCACGGTGTAGGGGGAGCACATGTTGTAGTGGGGTCAGGGGGCAACCCCCGCCCCATAGAAAATTTTGACATTTATAATCCTCTTAAACACTATTTGCTACATTTTGAGGGCGTTATTCCTTTTGTGGCCGCTAGACATACTTGAGGGGGCCGTAACATAATTGGGGGCTCCACGCTGTGATGTTGGTCCCCTACGCTGTGTTTCAACCAGCATAGGGGCCGACATCACAGCGTAGGGGCCCCTACACTGTGATGTCGACTGCGCTGGCGAGAACCCTGATTAGGTTCAGATGTTTCAATGCAGTGTAACACCTGGGGTGTGAAACATCAGTCATCTTGGTATCTTCTCCAAATTCTTTCTTCAGGAATTTCTCTAGTGGCTTGTCTTCGTACGGCCTCCACCCTTTGAACACCTGCTCTTTCATCCTGAAGTACAGGTCGTGCAGGTCCTTTAAAGGCTTACCTGCAGACACAGGAACAACTCAACATTAGCTTAATTTAAAGGGATCTTTCACTGTTTCTACAAATGTGCCCTAAAATTTTTGAAATGTCCTTATTAGTGGTATCTATGCCTTAAAAAAATGCATTATTTTGGACCACATACATTTTAATAACTTTTAAAAAAGGGACTACTTTACAGTTTTAGAGCCTGTGTTCCTCCATCTTGAACTCAAGTGACTGATGATGTCACACGGCCCCACTGCCCATAAACATCCCGTCTGATTTTTATATGATTTAGCATCTTTTGAAATAATTTAGCAGCTTTTTACATCCTTTAGCAGCTTTTTCATTGAAAATGACAACTTGTGCTGCTTTTGGTTTCTCTAAAAAAAAAAAATCAGGAAAATTTAAAAATGCCTATGTAAACCTCTATTGTTTAGCGAAGGAAGACAAAAATAATTGTGACTACAATTGCAATTAATTGCGTTTTGAACCTGTAATTCCCCGCCAGTCCATGTGAGGGCGTGCTTGACGCCAGACGTACTTGACGCACACGCGGGAACACAAGTGAAGCAGGGCTCTGACGACAACGACAAAACAAACGAGAAGCGGTACACTGACAGGATGAAGAGGGAAAAAAACGGTAATGGAGTAATAGAGCGACTTTAAGTTGGTTAATGACTACAAAGACGCCAAATGCACAATATGTGGAAGCATTTTAAAGAACAACAACTCCACAACTTAGTTGAATTACCACCTAAAGATGTCACATTCAGCCGTGCTACAAGCAGCGAGTGGTTCTTCTCATCCAACAATCACCACAGTGTTGGGACGAATGGTATGTGATTCCACGAAAGCAGAGGTCATTACCCAGCGGATATGTAACATGGTTACTACAGACATGCTGTCGATAAACGTTGTTGACTGACAGGGATTTCGAGAGGTAATGAACTAAATCAAGACAGGGTACAATATCCACTCTAGAACAACCATAAAAATCCACATGGAAGCAAGCTACGCGAGGAAGAACGCAGCGATGAAAAGACAACTTGCAACCACGAATGTGGCCCTCACAACAGACTGTTGGACTTCCTTGTATACAGAAAGCTACATCACAGTTACATTCCACTACATTAAACCAAACTGACAGGTAATGTCAGCAGTCCTACTCACAGACAGCATGTCAGTGAGGCATACTACTGACAGTTTAGCTGACAAATTAAACCAGGCTGTGGAAACATGGGGTGTGTAGTTGCTCGTGTACATGACAATGCATGGAATATCGTCTCGGCAAACAGTCCCACACGAGTCAATTGGCGCTCAGTTCCTTGTTTCGGCCACATTCTGCAGCTGGCCATTAACAAGGGTTTCGCAACCTACATTAACCGAGTCAAACAAAGCACTCATAAACTCATCCAATCCTGTAAAACCAGGTGGAATTCAGTCATTGAAAAGTTTTACAGACTAATGGAGCAGCGGTGTCGGCTGTACTATCAGACCACACAGTGACCAAACTCACAGATGCCAGGATGCTGGAGCTGAGGGAAAAATATTGGCAATTGATGGAGGATTTGGCGCCAGTGCTGGAAACACTCAAGTGTGCAACGACCATCATGTCTACTGAGGTGTTCATATCAGACACGTATCCCATCACCTTCAGCCTGATCAACGTGCATCTCAAGACAGACGATGGAGACGCCAGCAAAGTGGGGGAATTAAAATCCAGAGTGTGTACTTCACTGGGCGAAAGGATGAATGTAAGCTACATCCATTAATTTAATTATTGTAAATATTTTTAACTGCTTGCATTGCACACAAAGTACATTGTTTGACAACTGTAGTTTTTACCTGCTTCTACTATCTTATCTAATTAATATAAATAATTAATATCAAGCAATCTATTAATGATGAATAGTGGTTTATTCATTAAATGATAAAATACTGAACCTATTACAAACAAATTATGATTAAAAACAATATCACATTTAAATCCAATTTATTATCTTTTTCTTCACAGATTGCTTCTGATGACATGACGTCAACACCACCAATGCTAGCCACCATGCTGGATCCTAGGCACAAGCACCCCACCAAGGAGGATCACAGCTCATGCCAATGCTTGAAGTGCTGGCAGAAGCAGAAGCCAGATGTGGCAGCTCCACATCAGCAGATGCCGCTGGATACCAGCAAGAGGTGGTCGGTGCAGTGCCAGTCCAGGGAGCTGTGCTTCAGAGACACAGTGCTTATGCTTTACTCATGGGTGAAAACTATACCACCAGAAGCACTGATGACGTAGTAACAGAAGTAGACAGATTTCTGAAGTATCCGCCACCACCCCTTGATTCTATCCCTGCAGCATGGTGGAAAGTCAATGAAGGAAGGTCTCAAACTGGCAAACTTGGCAAGAAAGTACTTGACCATACTAGGGGTGTGAAAAAAAAAAAAATCAATTCTATGATATATCGCAATTTTTTGGGTGCTGATTTTAAATAAATTTTTTTCTATTTAAAAAAACAATTTTTTTTTAATTTAATTTAATTTATTTTTTGATATTGAATCAAAATTTTTGTGTATTTGTGCAATGTTTCAGTGGTGGTTACAATTCTTTCTATGTGTTGCAATGGTTATTTGATGAACTTGATTTTATGATGGCAGTGTGTAATACCTGCAATATTTATGTATGTACAGGAATTTTATTTTCATATAATCTGTTCAGATCAGTGCTTATTTTGTGCATTATCAGTAACTCAGGGTGATTAATCCTTAATGTTCTCACTTACAGCTGTTACAATGCCGTCATTATGTTGCCATGATAACTTTGAGACTTCTACACAGTAGTTTCAGTGAAAAGAAACTTGTTCCACTTTATTTTATGATGGCAATGTGTAACAGGGTATTTTCCTTTTTTCAGTGAAAATTTGCAAAAACACTATTAATAAATAATAAATAGGATGTTTTGAAGCAAATAGTTTTGACTCACTTTGTCTGAATGATCAATATCTTCTGATGAACATATACAGCAACTTGATTTTTCATCTCAACGATTAATTTTGATATTAACTGGGTAGAACATCAACATATATCGTGATATATCGTATCGTGATACGTATAGTATTGCAACATCCTTGAAAATACTCACCACTAGGCCATACCAGGCACGTCAGTTCCTTCTGAGCGTGTATTCTCAACAGCTGGTCTAAGTGTTAACAGGAGTCAGTGATGTATTGCGTAGTTTTTTGGCAGTTTAAATTGGGTTTCATGAGGTTTAGGAGCTGTTTAATGCAGCCAAGACGGGAGGAGGAGGGCGGTGCGCCTAATAAGCGCTCCCCAGAAACACGTATTCCCCATAAAAAATGTTCCTTTCTTCTCACACTGACGCATTTCATGCCGATTCTGTCCATTTGATTTAGTCCGTGATTCCATTATCGTGGATTTTATAGGGCCCTATACTTAATATGTGTTATAGGAAGGATAAAAAATAAATAAATAAATATTGATGTTTGGTGCCAGTGAATAGATAACGTATCACTAGACGAAACATTGCAATATATCATTGTATCAAGATATTGTCACACTCCAAGTTTAAGGGAGAGTAAAGGTCCCTTAGAGGAGCTCTTCTTCTCCGCTTCATTGTCTACTACCAAACCGCAGAGTCATTTCAAAATGGTGGAACACAGACCCTGAAACGGTAAAGTAGTCCCATTTTGACACAGATCTCTAGGTTTTAGAATCAGAATCATCTTTATTCGCCAAGTGTATGTTGTACACACGAGGAATTTGACTCGGTCAACTGTGCACTCTCCAAAAGTGAAACATTCAATAATAAACAATCGTAAAAACCCTTTAAATAAAAGAAGAGGAAAAGGTGTACAACGAACAATAAATAAACTAACCGTGGATGATACAAAGAGCCAGGATGCCCCCGGTGCTGGTGCCGGCTACCCAGTCGAAGAGTTCTCGAATAGGCTGACCTGCTTCTTGCTCCAGGGCGATTAACATCTGGATCAGCACGAGGCCTTTGATACCTCCCCCGTCGAGACACAGAAGTTTGTCCATCCTTTAGGACAGGAAGAGACAAAAAAAACAGCTATAAGCAGACTGACACTAGTTGTCTCTACCATGAGCTAATACAGGCTGTAATATACTCGGGAGCCATTGTCATATAGAAAAAAGCCAATAAGGCTGGTGTCAACTTACAGACACTTTCAGCTGATGATCTGACAGGTAGCATATAAGAATACCAAATGTCATCAACAAAAAAAGCCATGTCAAACCCAGGACCAAGTCGACACGACAGAAACTGACTGAGAATATAATGGTTTTCTTTATTTTTCTGCTAAAACTTCTGGTTGAAGTTATGAAGAATTCACTCATGCTTTAAATAACAATATAAGAAGTTTTAAAACAGGAAGTGTTTAAAATCAGCTTGTTATAGGGGGAATCCCTGCTCAGCCTTGTTCGGGGCGTAGGAACTTCCACAGCTGAATAACATACCAGCATTCATTCATCAACTATTCACACACTTCTGTTGTTGTTTCGGTCAATCAGCTGCTTGTTGAAGTGCAACACATAGATACTCAAGCAGCTATTCTGATTTGTCGCTGTAGAAAATGCTTTTCCAGGGAACCGTGTGGGTTTTTATAAACAAGTTGGACAAGTCTGAAGACATTACTCAGAACTGGTCTGTGGCTTTTATCAGTACATCACTATGGCAGAACCTGTTCACAAAGACGGATGCTTCCCACTGTGCCAACATTCAGAACTTTGCCTTGGTTCATTCGTAAAACAGCAACAGCGTCATTTGTGACCGGGGTCAGCTGTTAAAGGGATTCTCCACTGTTTTTACAAGTTTGGTCTAAAATCTTTGAAATGTCCTTATTAGTAGATCTATGCCTAACAAAACACATTATTTTGCATAATATTTATTTAGTTGCCTTTTAAAAAAATGGGACAACTTAACAGTTTTAGAGCCTGTGTTCCACCATATTGAAATCATGTGATTGATGATGTCACACGGCCCCACTGCCTGTAAACATCCCATTGTTTTCTATTGGAGTGAAACATTCAGCCTGAATTTTATATCATTTAGTAGCTTTTTAGACAATTTAGCAGCTTTTTAGAATATTTAGCAGCATTTTTAGATCATTTAGCAGCTTTTTAGGTTATATAGAAGCTTTTTATATCATTTAGCAGCTTTTAGGTTATTTAGAAGCTTTTATATCATTTTAGCAGGATTTTTAAATCATTCAGTATCTTTTTAGATAATTTAGCAGCTTTTTAGGTTATTTAGAAGCTTTTTATATGATTTAGCCGCATTTTTAAATCATTCAGTATCTTTTTAGATCATTTAGCAGCTTTTTAGATCCGTTAGTAGCTATATAGGTCATTTAGCAGCTTTTAAGGTCATTTAGCAGCTTTTTAGGGCTGTAGTCAACCAAGAAAATGGTTGGTCGACCAAGCCTTTGGCACACGTAGCGATTAGTCGACCGAAAAATAAGGAAAATGAATGAGCAGCTGCAGAGGAGGACGATAAATATTTTGTTTTGGCTTTTTGTGGTGCTGATTTGCTTTTAAACACGGACCATTTATGATATGAACCTTATTCAAGTTTTGACCAGAACCGGACAAAGCAAAACTGAAACCTCGAGGTCCGACAGACATTAGGTATTTATATACGTGCCCGACCTGGAACCGACAATTAAAACCTATTTTTTCCTCATACAAATGACTTTGTTTTAGTGGTAAACCTGCTTTTATTAATAATAATTGTTGATGTCAACATCAGATCAGCGCACGGGGGAAACAAACACACGTCAAAGACAGGTGCGCAGTGGGTGCTGTGGCGCCAGAGACAGCAGTGGATGAATTTACATAATCTACGTATCAAATATAAGGATAATCCATGTTCTTGTGCAGAAAAAGGATTGATTCAACATGGATGCTTGTGCTTCAAGCCTGTCCTAATTTGTTCCTTCTCTGCTCCGATCAGAGCAGTCAGTGACAGCGCAACACTTTTTTTTTTTGCAGCCAGCACTCACTCACACAGCTGTTGCTGGACATAGAAGTGTATTGCATTGCATTTTTTGGTATTGAACCTGATACCTTGGTCGACCACGACGGCATCGGTCAATTAGTCGACTAAACAACCAAAGTTGGCAGGTTTTTAGTTCAATTAGCAGCTTTTTAGGTCATTTAGCCAGCTGTTGAAGAACTCCCACCATCCTCAGGGTTTGTGTGTCTTCAACGGTCTGTGATTTACTCTCTAACTTCAGCCACCAGAATGTGTCAGTGCATTGTTAAAGGAAGTGTAAAGGTCCCTTAGGGGTGCTTTTCTCGTTTGTTTTTCTCGTCCCGTGCCATCACAGATTTTTTTTAATTGTTTATATCCTCTTTCGGTAAACAAAAGAGGGTTACATCGACACCTTTTTTAGAGCAACCAAAAGCGGCACAAGTTGTCATTTTGACTAAAAAACCTGCTAAATGATTTAAAAACCTGCTAAATGTTCTAAAAAAGTTGCTAAATGATCTAAAAATCAGACTGAATGCTTCACTCCAATAGCTGAATAAAACGTGAGATGGGTTTAGACATACTGATGATGTGTTGTTGCAATAGTATAGGATAGGATTAATATTGCAACAACACATCATCAGTCGGGTAAAACTAACCTGCCTCACGACGGTCTAATCCCAGCTCACGTTCCATGTTCGTGGATGAACAATCCAACGCTTGGTGAATTCTGCTTCACAATGATAGGAAGAGTCGACATCGAAGGATCAAAAAGCGACGTCATTATGACGCTATTGGCCTTACCAGCCTGTCATTGCCCGATCCCGTTAGATCTCGGAAGCTAAGCAGGTCCAGACCTTCAATCCAATAGCTGAATTGGAGTTTACGAGCAGTGGGGCCGTGTGACATCATCAATCACATGATTTAAAGATGGAGGAACACAGGCTGTAAAACTGTAAAGTAGTCTTATTTTTAAAAGGCAAAAACCACTATTTTCTCAGAAAATTAAGGTTTCTGTCTTCTCATGGTCACATGTTCCTTGAGCAACAAAAATAGTTCTGACAGAATGTTTGGATGTTGTAAAATGTCATTTTTTTCCACTCAAATACTACAGGAAACCATTTATGAGCTGATGAAACTCATAACGTTCATGTTCATTTGGATTGTGACCCTGTAAACACTTTAAAAATGTCAGTAGTTAGGAACTGTTTTAAGTATTTTTGTTGTTTGGTTTAAAAACAATAGTCATTAATAAATATGACATGTTTTATTTAATGACGTAAGTATTTTTATTGAATGATCAGAGATGTTCCATCATTTTCAGCTTCGTCTTATGTCTGCGTTCACTATGTGATGAAGAGTCTGCAGAAAAGGTCTGTTTGTTGATTCCACCACAGAAAACTCGATGATCTTTTGTAATTAGGTGTGATGGAAAATATCAATATCAGTATCGAACAAACAAGTTGTAAAATAATAGCGTATCATGTTATCGGCCAAAAATCCAATACCGTGCATCCCTGCTTTCAGAGTTATTCTTCTGAGCTTTGCAGCAGAACTCATTTGTAAACAGAAACAGAAATAAAACAAACCCACACTTACTTTGTCTGGCCGTCCACTTGTAAACGTCCAGGTCCCGTGGTACCAGCACTAGCACCAGGAGCCTCCACATGCGTGAGATCCTCAAAACCTGAAAATCAGGAGCCATGATCGACACGTTTCTAAAAGCCAAACGACATCTGCAGTAAAACCAAAGCTCTTTACTCAGGTTTGAATGTTTCTCAGTATGAGATGAACAGATACAGCTTAATAATGTTACCTCTAATCAACATTGATCTCACAGCACTTTATCAAAAACTACAGGAAACCATTTATGAGCTGATGAAACTCATAACGTTCATGTTCATTTGGATTGTGACCCTGTAAACACTGTGTAAAATGGTTATGATGATGGAAAAATCAAGTTAAAACCTCAGGACATGAATGAACATGACCCATGGTGGGAAACAATCATGTTACCTATGCCTTGAGGTTTGGTCGTGGAGGACGTTGGAGGAGGGCTTCCAGGGGAGGCTGGGGAGATGGGTTGCACTCCTACACTAGAGAGCATGTCCAGGAGCATCTCTCTTTTAGGGCCTTCAATGCAAACACCAGGTTAGTCGTGCACAGACAACGTGAACAGCACAGGCACAGGATGAGTGAGTAACAAAACAAACTGTTCATGCTTTTTCACCAGTAAATCTGTATTTCATCCAAGTTGTTCTCATAAATCCTCTGAAAGGGATTTACTCAGAAACGAATGTCCAAGGTAGAGATTACTGCTCAAAAGTTTCTTTCTAATCTCCACCATCAACAAACGGTTTGTTGAAAAAAAGTAATGTGACTTGCACTTTGGAAATGTTGATCACAATAGCTACTGTGAGATATGGAGGCACAAAAAAGAATGCACAGTCGGCGCAAGAACATTTTTTTTAAGGGATCCTCTACTTTTTTTTTTACAAATGTGGCTTAAAATCTTTGAAATGTACTTATTAGTAGATCTACTGTATGTATAACTAAACACATTATTATGCACCATGTTCATTTATTAACTTCTAAAAATCGGACTACTTTATAGTTTTAGAGCCTGTGTTCCTCCATCTTGAAATCACATGATTGATGATGTCACACGACCCCACTGCCTGAACATTCCATCATTTTCTACTGGAGTGAAATATTCAGCCTGATTTTTAGATCGCTCAAAAACTTTCACCATGTCTTCTTATTACTATAGACATTTTTTGGTTCTTTTTTTCAGACATTAAATTTTTGCTCTTTACCTTTTTTGCTTGACAGCTTTGGAAATGTCTCTCGCCTTCCTCAGAAGTGTCTCACTGACAGTCTGTGACGTGTGTCACGGCAAATTTACTGTTGACCTCATTTGGAGACATGATTTATTGCTCAGGTGAGTGATGGAGTCCAGTCGGAGCATTGATGATTTTATAAAAAAGATTTTATTCTAAACTAAATGAAAAAGTACAAAGTGGGACAAAAATTGGTAACCGCCCCGGGTGGACGATTCAAGGACAGAGTGGGGAAAAGACAAATCTGACACATCACGTATATCCCTCTCCGTTGCCCCCCTGTATGTATGAGTAAATATACAGTGAATTATTAAACATAACTGATAATTTCGCCCCGACACGTGTCAGCCAGCAGATCTTAAAGGTCCCATGTCATGCTATTTTTCACTCAACTCCATTTGTTCTAAGAACTCTAAAAACATAGTATTTGAAGTTTGTTTTCCCAAACTCGCCTTTTTTCCAGAGATTTAGCCTCTGAAAAGTCACTTTCTGAGCAACTCTACAAAAAGGCTGATTTGCGGCCTACGCAATTTCATCAGTGGGCGTGTCTATAGATGGGATACTGACTTCCCCTCCCCGCATGGTGATGTAGGGCCACAGAACAGCCCGCCCTCCTTCCACCCACTCCGTAGCCGAGTTCATTCTGCTTTATAAACACAATACAGAGCATGGGGGCGGGGCGTTCACCAGTACATACATAGACTGTAGAAAATACATACATAGCACTGCGTGAAGGACGCTGACATGCTCACCTTTTGTGGGCGTGTCTGTTAACATGTCAATCACGGCAGAGAGCTTCCTGGAAGGCGCGGCTTCTCCAGCTCAGTGCATGTGTATGAAGCCCAAATAGCACTTTTGATGATGTTTAAAGCAAGAAAAGTATATTTAGCTTAACATGAGCCCTTTAACAGTCGACACGTGCGGCACACTCAGCAGAGCTGTCAGATCCACCGGGTCCGTCACGCCCACGCCAACCGGCATGTCCTGGCGGGCCTAACGGATCCGACCGCCCTGCCGTGCGGGCCTCGACCCCCGCCAACTATTTTTTCTGGGTGTACCAGGCGTGTGAGAGCATATAGCCCCCCTCGTCTCTGTTCATGGCCTTCTTCGCATGCTTCCTGATTTCTATGGCCTCCTTTATCCAACGTTTGTCTGGGTGTGCCGCACGTGCCGGCTGTTAAGATCTGCTGGCTGACACGTCACACAACGCTGTCAGTGAGATGCTTCCAAGGAAGGCGAGAGACATTGCCGAAACTGTCCATGCAAAAAAGGTAAAGAGCAACATCCACTCTTAAATTTAACGTCTGAAAAAAGAACAAAAAAATCATTTAGCAGCTTTTTCAGTCAAAATTACAACTTGTTGTGCTTTTGGCTGCTCAAAATAATCAGGAAAAGTTAAAGTTGCAGATGTAAACCTCTTTTGGTTACCGAAAGGGGGGTAAAAAACAGTTGTGACCAAAAATGATCTCTGACTGCAGGGGGCGACAGTTCCAATTCTGTGGTTTGGTAGTAAACAATGAAAGGCAGAGAAGAAAGAGCTCTCCTAAAGACGGGGTTTTTCAACCTAGGGGTCAGGAATCCTATTTGGGATCACAAGACACTGGGAGGAGTCTCTAGATGCTTTCAAGAAACTATGAGTATTTTCTGAACAACTTGAGTTCATTTTTGCTTATGTTTACCCTTTTTCTGTAACCACACTAAACTTTCCATATTTTAAATAGGTACTAAACTTCCTGGAAAACAGTGGTTATTATAATAATATAATAATGTCTTTACTTTATATAGCACTTTTTGAAAAACTCAAAGACACGTTAACAATGAAAGTACGAATAAAAGAAAAGAGTACATGTAAAAATTAAAGTTTTAGATGAGTTTTGAGGTGTAATTTGAAGTCCAGAGTGGTAGTATTTTTTATATCTTGCGGTACTGAATTCCGGAATTGGGGGGGGGGCTGCAGAGAAGATCTGTACCCCAGGTGAGCCAGTGTAGTAATATTATTCAGCTAAATAAATAAATGTGGTTATCACAGATTCATAGAACAATGGACCATCATTTTACTGACTTTATGAATTGGTCCAAAAAATCTCTCCCCTTTATTCCCTCTTATAGATGGTCCTGTCTCCACATGACTGTTCTTCAATGTTCATGTCTGTGTTCAACCACCTTCAGCTAGAGTGGGGTCCCCACTCTCTTACTCTACCTTAAACAGTGCTTGGCTGAAGTTAGTGAGTATTCACAGAATGTTGAAGACACACAAAACCTTTCTATCCCCAGGGTTTTGTTTGTCTTCAACAGTTGCTGTATAATAATTGTGTTTTGTTTCAGTGGAGGATCCCTTTAAGTTTTCTCTTCATTCTTTCTGTGAATTATTGTGTTTCTTTGCAAAGAATGACCGTGATTCATTTGATGCATTTTGTTCTTCTTAGTTTGTGTTCCCTGTGATATGACCTTGATCCGATATCCGTCATTTTTGGTGTTTCTGTGGAAACTATAATATCAACATGGCCATTGTTTTGAAATACAGCTACAGTTTAAAAAATTTACCTAGCAAACCAAATTCTATATTAACAAGAATGGTTAAAACCAAAAGAATAACCACAACACCTGGCTAGAAATAGAACAGCTAGACTGCAAACATATTAAACTCTCTGATCTCCCTTTTATCACTATGACCCTGAAACATCATAACTGCTTTAAAAACCCACTGATTGCCTCCACCCTGACTGCGTGGTGGAAAGCCCTGGACATAACAAATGTTCAATTAAAAACTAACATGCTGTCTCCAATCTGGCACAACCCTGACTTTAGAAACAAAAAAACACCACTCTATCTAAAAACATGGGAAGATAGCGGAATTATTCATCTCCAAGACCTCTTCGAAAATGATAAGCTCAGGACATATAACAATCTAACCCAAGCATTCGATATAAATAAAAGTAACTTTCTACAGTACTTACAAGTAACAGAGACAATAAAGAAAACTACTCCACTAGACTTAACTTCTTTACAACCTCCAGAACTGGCTATATATATGAAAAAAATTTCAACAAAATCAAAAAAACTCTCAAAAATATACAGAGCGCTCTCGAACACTAACTGTAATTACTTACCAATCGCGAAGTGGGAGGCTGAACTCTCAATCACCCCGAGCACTGATTTCTGGACAGAAATTTGTTGTAATACTTTTAAGATGACAAAAAACACAAACCTTCAGCTAATTCAATACAAGGTCCTCCACAGATCCCACATTACCCAACAGAAAATGCATAAAATGGGCTTCTCAGCAACAGACATCTGCTCTCAGTGCACCCAGAATACAGCGGATTCCTATCTACATGCCTTATGGCTTTGCTCCCCAGTTCAACACTTTTGGATTCTAATCACTGAAAAACTGTCCTCCATTTTGGACTGCAGGATTCCTTTATCTCCAAATCTTTGTTTGATTGGAGACCTGACAATGCTTCAACTTCCAGCAAACCAATCACAATCAATCCTTGCGGCACTAGCCATAGCAAAAAAAACAATATTACTAAATTGGAAAGACAAAAAATCCTTAAACATAAACCAATGGCAAAATCTCCTCACAGAATTTATTTCCATGGAAAAGATGTCTGCTCTCAAAAAACAAAAAAAACAATGTGCTTTGAGGAGCGTTGGACTCCTTTTTTAATTGCATTAAATCTAAATTTTTAAAAGCCTGATGATCTAGCCTGCAAGCGACTGCCAGCACCACTCTTTACTAACGCACTAGCCCAACTGTAGGCCTGGGCCGCCTTGGGCCTCTGGGTGGTCTTGGCCGGGATGGCTGGTGGGTTGCCGGGGGGGTGTCTTGTTGCCTCGGCACGGGTGTGCATTCTTTCTGGGTGTTCACGAGGTCCCGGGGCTGTTTGATTTGGCGCTGTTGCCCCTTGCATACGCATCTGGTTGGTCTCTGGGGCTGGGGCCCTGCGTGCTCCCCTGCCGCTCCTTCCTCCTGCTCCCTGTCTCGTCCTCCCCCCTCCTCCTCCTTTGCTCTTGCGCCCGCCATCCTGTTGGGTTGGGTGTGGGGGGCTCCCGTTGGTCTGGGGCACTGATGGGGGGGCTGTGGCTCCCGCCTGGGGGCGGGCGGTGCCGTGCCGGGTGGGTTGGCTGGGGGGTGGTCTCGTTGGGGGCCTGGGGTGGTGGGGTCCTTGGCTCCGGTCCGGGGGGATCCGGGGTGGGGGTAGCTTTGGGGGTGGCTGCTGCCCGGGGTCGGCGATTGCCTCCTGGGTCGCTGGGTGGCGGGGGGTGGCTGTGGGTTGCTCCGTCGGCCCTTGCGGGTCCTCGGCTTGGCTCCCTAGGGCGCGCCCTTGCCAGGGATGTCGCTTGCGCGACGAGCCAGGCGGGGCCCCCTCCGGGGCTTTTGTTTGGCCGCAATGGTTGGGGTGTGGCCGTTACGGCTAGGGGTGTGGGGTGGGGGGTGCTATGGGGCCTCCCCGGGGGTCGTGTTGGGTGGGTGTGCGGGGGCGCGGCGCGTGGCTCTTGGCCTGGTGGATCTGCGTCGGGATTGGCTGGTCTGCTGGCTGGGTGCACCGGGCGCCGTGGGCGCCATTCCGGGGTGGGGGCGTCCCGGGGGTGGATCCGTGGTCTGGGTGTCCGGGGGCGTGCTCTCCTGTCATCTGCCCGGGGACCGGCCGCGGCGCGTGGCGGCGCTGCGCAGCCTTGGGCGGGGCGGGGCTGGTGGCCTGGGGCCCGCTGTCGTCCGGGGGGTGCTGGCGTCGGGGGGGGGTGTCTCGTGCCGGTGCGTGGGTCGTCGGGGATCGCCTCCGTGGGGGGGGGGGCTCTACTGGCGCCGTTGGTGTGGGATGGCGGTACCGGGCTGGGGGTGCTTCGGTACTCGGGCTTGCCGGTCCGTGGCTGGCGGGGTGGCCCTGCTTGGCGGTAGATGGTGTACTCTTTCGTCGGGGGGGCCGGGGCCGCCTCCCGGTGGAGAGTTTATATCGTGGCGCCGGGGGGCCTGTGCTGGCCTGGTGCGGGCACGGGCCTTCCCCCTGCTTGGCCGCCCTCCTTGGCGGGGGGGGGCGTCGCTCTGGGCCGGCGTGCGGCGGGGGTCGCCCCCTGGAGGCGGCGGGCGGGGGGGCACCGGGGGGGGATGGGGTTGGTGCCTGGCTGCGCCCCGGGTGGGGGGTGCCGCCGTGCTCCGCGGGGCCGTCGCGGTCTGGGGGGGTGCCGTGGGGGGGTTCTCCGGCTTTGCTGCTCCGGGGCCCGCAGTGCCGCTTGCCCGTCTGCACCATCTACCCTCTCGCGTGGCCCGCCTCGCACCAGACAGGCCTCCTACATGTACACTTCACCTCACTCCCAGCTGGTCTGGCTCACTCACATAATGCACCACACACCCATACCCAACCCTTGGGGGGCTGGATGGTGGGACTGGGGGTGGAGGGGGCCGCCACCTGTGTCACTATGTAGTGGCGTGGGGGCGGCACTCCCACCTCTAGTTACCATACTAATCCCTCCAATTTTAATCGCACTTCAACATGCCACCCCCCGGAGGGTGTACTCACCTACACCCTCCGGCCTATTACACCACATACACATATATCCACAGAGGCAGGATGGGGAGCACCGCTCCCCTCCTTCCCCCTTCTTTTAATTACACCCCAATACATTCACTAAACACACATTCACACAGGGGATAGGAAGTGCCTCTCCATTGGGGAATGGAGAGGCACCATAACAGGGTGGTGGGTTGGTTCACATATTTGGGCCTCTCCGGTGGGGGCCTGGCTCCTCTGTTGGTGGCTGGGCCACTGCTTAGAGTAAAAATACATCAGGATGGTGCGTCGGGCGTGGCGGTGGGTCTCGGGGGGGCTTTGCTGGGGTCTCTCCTTGCGGGGTCTTTCGGGCGGTGTCGGCCTGGTGGGGCGCGGGGGTGCTTCCTCCCCTTGGGTGTGGCTGGGTGCTTGTTTCGTCTCCTGGTGGCCTTGGGGGCGGGCCCCGCGGTGTGCGGGCCCGGGGCGGCCTGCCTCGCCGGTTTGGGGGGTGGGTGTGCTGGGGGTGTGCTGGTGTCCCGCCGGGGTTGGGGCGGGGTTGCTTGGCGCCTGGGGATGATGCTGTTTACTGGGGGGCGGCGCTAGCTGTTCCGGAGTTGCGGTCGGTGCTGGCCGCCTGGTGGGTCTATCCTGCCGTTTGCGGACTGGTGGGTGGGTCCGGGGCATCTTTGGCTGGGGGCTGCTGTCCCGCACTTGATGTGTGCCATTGGGGTGCCTCCGTCCCCGCGGTGGGGATCGCCGGTTGCTCGCGGGCCGGCGGGGGGCGCTGCTCCGTGGCTGGCGCTGTCCGGGGGGGGCGGCGGGCCCTGGGCTGCTGGCCGTGGGCTGTCCGGGGCTGTGCGGTCCTGCTGGGCCATGGCCGGGTCCCGGGCGGGGGTGGGGGATGCGTCCCGGGGGGCTTGGCCGGGGGCTTGCCCTTGGGGGGTCCTGGTCCTGGGGGTGCTCCTGGGGCCCGGGGTGCTTGGCCTGCTGGCCGGGCCGGTCCTGGCGGGGGTCTTTCGGGGCGGGTGGCGCGGTGCCGCCCCCTTGCGTACCTACTGGTACGGCCCCTGCTTGGGCAGTGCCCCGTGAGGTAGGGTGTCGGGGGCCGGAATAGGGGGCCACATCCCGGCGGGGCGGTCTGGCTTGGCCCTTGGAGGGGGCCCTGGCTTTAAAAAAAAAAAAAAAACTGAAGCTCGTGGCGCGGGAGGCATCAGTGAAGGGTGATCTGGGGCGCCGTGGGGGGCTAGGTTGGGGTGCCTGGGGGCCGGCGGGGAGACTCCCAGCGGCCCCCTGGTGCCTTATGCGGCTTGGGGTGTGGTCGTCCTCCCTGGGCGGGCTGCTCCTGGTGCTGCATCTGTTCCGGGTCCTTCTGGCCTGGGGTCGGGCCCCTGCTGGCTCTGGGCTCGCCGGCGGGTGCCCACTGGCTGCCTGTTCGGCGCGGTTCTGGTCGTCTGCTGGGCGTGGGCTTCGGCTCCTCCGCTGGGGCCTCGGGCAGGGAGTTCTCTGGGCCCTCCCCTCGGGGGGTTGGGCGCGGGGGGGGGTGGGGGGGTGGGGGGGTCGATGGGGTGGGGGGTCTGGGGGTTGGGGGTGGGATCGGTGGCGTGGTGCGCTGGGTCCTTGGCTCCTTGGGGCTTTCTCGGGTGTGTAAGGGGGGGCGATGGCTGCCTCTCGGCTTGGGATCTTGGGGGCGTTCGGGGGACTGCTTGGCCGTGGGGTGGTCGCCGGGGGCCCTTAGGCTGCCTGCTCTTGCTGCTGGCCTGACTGCTTCTTCGGGCCCGGGGGCGGCTCGTGGGTTTTGCAGTGGCGGTTCTTGGAAATACATTTGTCATGGATGCACTGGCCTTGGGCTGTGGGATAACACTCATACTGGGCTCAACCTTAGACACGTTGTTCCCAAATACCTGTTTTATGGAATTTCCACTCACCTCTTCCTCTGTTCACAGCCACCACCATTATTCCTAAACCACACACTGGTCACCAAACTGGCTTGACAACACGACAATAAACACAATATACACAACCACAATTTCACATCGCATCACTTAAAACTATTCCCCACCCATTCCATATCCTATCTTGTATCCCTCTTCCCTGTTAACTTCCCCACCCCCCTCCAACCCCTCACCTTGGTGTAACACTGCCCTCTCTTTTTTACATCCTCCCTTTAATAAAGTATTTCTTACCCTTCCCTAGGGAGGGCTGGTGACGGTCACAATTATGCAATGAAATAAATAAATTTATTTAATTGCAATAAAATATGCATTGCTGTCAAAAGATTGCACTTCTTGTAGTGTTAACCTTCGACAGCATGTGCAGACAAGGTAAAAAAAAAAAAAAAAAAAAAAAAAAAAATTTGATTTTTGTGGTTTAATTATTCACGGTGTAGCCAGGTTTCACAGAACAGAGGGAAACATTCAGGCACACTTTCTTCTAATGTTGACTGAATAAAATATTAGTTTCAGAAGAAGAAAACTATTGGTTATTTGCATAACCCAGGTTCTCTAAGTAATATGAGTAAGATGTCTTACTATGGGATATACGACTCTGCGTCATATCGCTGAAGACTCATTATGCCAATCCTGATTGGCTGGTGAAAAGTATTAATCTGCCGCAGGTAGTCCCTCCTACTATAAGTGGAGTGGGCTGATGATACTACGTCATTCAAATAAGCAAACCTCTTCTCACTCACCCAGCAAAAAAGGTTGTCTGGTGAGACATCTCACTCAAATTACTCAGAAAACCAGGGTTATGCAAATAATCTATAGTTCTCTTTCATAACATTTGTTTAGATGTCTCACTATGGGACATGGTAGCTCCCACATTGCAGACAAGCTCATCATGCGTTACACCAGCCCGCAGGGCAAGCACTGTTTCGATCAAGACAGGAGAACCGCCCATGCCATGCACAGAGCGGAAAGATCCAGCAGGTAAAACAGGACCAAAGTGAGGGACGAGGACCAACTCGCCGCAGCACAAATATCCTCAACAGACACTCCCCTGAACAAGGCCCAGGATGTGGCTAATACCCGAGTCGAATGTGCACGCAAGCCAACAGGCGGCTGCAGACCCTGACTCGTATAAGCCAAAGCAATGCCTTGACCACCCAGTGTGACAGACGTTGCTTAGTAACGGGACAAAGAGCTGACGCCAAAGCCAGTAACAAGACTGCCTTCAGGGACACAAACTTCAAGTTTGCACATCCCATTGGCTCAAAAGGAGGCAGTTTAAGTCCCTCCAGAACCACAGCCAAATCCCACGAAGGCACCAGTGGCCTCGACACAGGGAGGAGCCTGCATGCTCCTTTTATAAAAAAATGATCAGCGGATACTGACACGCAGTTTTATCCCCAAAGCCCACAGGGCCTTGGCCGTCTGTTTGTCAATCAGCTCCTGCAGAAATGATAAAATCACTCCCACAGTGTCATGTTTTCAATAAAAACATCTGAGATGATTCTTCGTTGGCAAACTCCACCATTTAATGTGAACAGGAACAGCTCATAACATTATTCTTCTACGACACATACTCCTCTGTGTCTATGCAATATAACTGTAGACACCAGTATAACTCAGGACTCGGTTGGCACCTCAAGGATGGGAGAGCTAATGGCTCCTATTACCACACTGAAAGGGGGTGTGTCCCATCTGGTGACACCAGCCTTCAAACACCCTCCACTTACAGTCCAGACAGAGACCTAGTGGAGACAGCCTGAGTGCTCTGTATGATGGAAATCACACGCTGTGAGAGTCCCGCGGCTGACAGATTGCGCCACTCAGGGCCCAAGCCCATAGCGCTAAGCCCTCTGGGTGAGGATGGAAGACTGAGCCTCCACCTGTAACAGCAGGTCTCTTCGCAGTGGGAGTTGACAGAGATGAGCGCACAGCAGCCGGTAAACCTCCACAGGGCATGGCAGGCCAATGCAGAGCTACCAGGATCAGAGTATGGCCGGCTGCCTCATAAAGGGCCCAGATCTGTTCCACAACCTCCGGATGTAGCATCCACTCCCCGTAAATTGGCGCCCCCTGGACAGCAGGTCTGTGCCTGCATTCAGGGCTCATGGGATGTGTCGCTCTCAGCGAAAGGAGGCGACTACAACTCCACAGGATCAGCCTGCATGCCAGCAGGTGCAACTGAAAGGAGCACAATTCGCCCCGATGGTTGATGTACGCTACTGCGGTCATAATGTTTGTCCTCACAGGACATGGTGGCCCGTGAGGAACGGAAGGAAATGCCTCTGAGAGTAATTAATGTGGGAGCGCTGGAGGCTCACATCACAGTGATCTCTTACAAACTGCCCCTCGTGCACTGCCTCTACCCATGACGGTGCCCATAGGCATTAGGGATGCACTGAAATGAAAATTTGTGGTCGAAGCCAAAAAAAAATATCAATGATTGGCCGAATACCAAATATCGAATACGGTTGTTAAGTTTTTCCCTATTTTTTTTAATAGTGCATAAATAGCCTAGAATACATTTTTAGATTTTTTAAAGAAAGTAAATGTTTATTGAATACTCTGACATTTTTTAGATATTCCAGTAGCCTTTCTTTTAAAAAAAAAAAAATCACAAACTTATAACAGGTTCGCCAATGCGCCAAACCACAAGAGCGGAGTACACTCTGCATGAACAAATAGTTACTACTACAGTGTATGTTCACCGTGGAGGAGCGGCACTGACAGCAGGCAAATTCTGTATTTAGTTTTATAGGTAGCCATCACTCTTTTGCTAGCGAGACAAACAATGGCGGACTTTCGCAAAAGTTTTCATCAGGTTAAGGGTCGAGTCCATGGGTGGAGTTACCAGCATTTGTGAGGTCACAAATGTGTAAAATTTGAAACGGAGCATTTTTCTCTGTGTTGTAAGACTTACACAGACCACAAATAAACGACCGGATGGATTTATTTCATATTTTGTGTGAAGTGTGGACACTCAAGTTACCTCATTTGTGTAACTGCGAAAGTGGATTTTTCATATGTCCCCTTTAAACAGCACATCCTGAGGACCTTGGAACGCCTTGCGGCGAGCAGGTGGAGACAGATTGTGGACTTCCTGGGTAGGCAGAGGCAGAGAGCCTAGTCAGCCTTCTTGGCCTTGCAGCGCCTTTGCATAGAGACCAGCGCGGAGCAGAAGATCCCCTCTTGAATGACGGGCATGTGCAGGATGTCACCACTCTTGTTCTCTGAAAGGTTTGTCAGGTCAAGCCTGTGGGCCTGCTTGTGGAGGATTATGGTCCCCATCGCTCTCCCAGAGGGCTGGACCGCACAACACTGGACACAGAGGCACAGGTCAGTGACTACCGACATCTCCTCCCTCCTGGCTGGGTCCGCAACGCAAGGTTGTTGCAGAGCTCCATCTGGTATGCCATGAGCAGCAACAACACGTTCAGTGCTCTGGCCGAGAGCGCCGCAGCCTTGTAGAAGCTCTCCGTCAGGGCTGACTGTAAGTTGTCAGACTTGGTGGGCAGACGTTTGTAGAAGCAGGTGTGCTGCTACCAGTGATTTCACCGGAGCAGCTACGGGAAGCAGGGTCGTCTTGGTCATGATGACAGGCCAAGGGATGGCCAATCGGGCAGCGGCACGTGCACACATCCAGCATGTCCAAGCCGAGGAGAAGCTGGTATGCTTCCCTCAGCTCCCTCCATGGAGGCAGAGGGACGGGCTTTGCAGCCTGATCAGGGGTGACGAAAATGTCGTCCTCCACTTTGTCCTCTGAATGAGAAGTTCAGAAGTGACGTCATTGTCGTCCCCACAGTCCAAGTCCAGAATGTCCTCCCCGGGTGGAGGAACAAAGGCAAGCTTGGACTGGGAACCCCAGGAACCACCTCAGGCTCCATCTCAGCCGCGACGGCCTTGGTGCCGTGAGGGGGAAGATAGGGTCCCTGCTCCGACAAGCTAACTTGGTGTACCAGCCGAATACGAAGGCTCTTCACTGTGAAGACGGCACAGTGGCGGCAGGAACCAGGGGCGTTCAGGGCCTGCTGGGAGTGTTCCAACCCGAGGCTCCCTGAGCAGACCTGGTGTGCGTCTCGAGCAAGAGCTCGCCTTCAAGCCTCCAGACCACGTGGTGTGTAGGGCCTTGTCCACCATCTCCTTCTCTGTAGTGTGTGCAATGAGGAAGAAGTAACCAAGTCACTAACTGGTGTGTTGCGTCCGGTGCTCGACAGCCGTGGTGTGGCGTCGAGTGAAGCGGTGAGCCGAAAACTGGCGTTTCAGCGGTCGGCCCTCGACGGCAGGGCGTTGAAACAGTGTTAAACCGAGCGTGGAGAGCAAGGAAAACACTAGTCGACCTGGTGTGGTCGAGAGCAGAGAAAAAGCTTCAACAGCAGCGTCCAGCGACGGAATCCAGAAAAGGGTCCACCTGTGGACGGTTAAGCAGCTGCGATGCGAGATAGCTCTTAGTGAGAAGAGGTTTTTCAATGGCACTGTGTTCTCCTCCCCCTCTACTTATAGTAGGAGGGACTACCTGCGGCAGATGAATACATTTCACCAGCCAATCAGGATTGGCATAATGAGATTGGGCTTCTGAGATATGACGCGGAGGCATATATCCCACAGTGAGACATCTGAACTAATGTTATGAAAGAGAACAGATTTCACATGCATTACTCAAGCATGCAAACAAGCTGATACTCGGTCACTAATTTATTATTATCCTTTCCATGCAAACTTGTTTTCTTTCACTTCTCAGCTAACTGAGTTCCACTAATACATTTTTAAACTTGCAAGAACAGGTAACTAACTGTAATTGAAGAACCAATATCAAAAACAAGTGGTATGTTAATCTGTCAAATTAATTTTTTCAAAAAAGTGTAACTTTTACTTCGACAACAGATTCTGATTCTGTTGTTCTTAAATTCTTAAAAAAAAGGTAACCACATACACATATAATAGTCCACATTTAATGTTGACTATTATATATCAGATCGCTTTCGTATAAATCCCTCTTAGTGAGTGATATAACGGACCATTAATTAGGTGTATTATGCCTCATGGAGACTTGGTGCAAAAATGAAGATTGTATTGCTCTTAATGAAGCAACCCTCCCAATTATGGTTATCACCATATTCCCCGTGAGTCGTCGGAGAGGAGTGGCAGCAGTTTTTCACTCAAGCTTATCAGTTACCCCAAAAACAAAACTTAACCAAAATTCATTCGAAAGCCTCTCACTTGAAATTTGTAATCCCAAAAACAAGATGAAAAATCCACTTTACTGGTTATAATTTACTGTCCTCCTGATCCATATTCAGAGTGTGTTTTTGGAGCCTTTTTGTATATTTTTGTGCATTTCTGTTTTCTGTACTTTTTGTATCAATAATGTTTAGTTTTTTTTTTATTTTACTCATTTAGTATTTTTACTATAAATACCTTAGATACGGTGAGGGCGTGTTTTGAGATCCGCGGAAGTATGTGAAACTTCCGGAAACTCTTCCGTTGTCGCAACTCGGCACTGTGTGCGTTTAGCATGTACATCCAAGGTGCACATTTGGTTATATAGCACGCGGTGAACATATCAGCGTTTATAATGCCGTATCCACGGAGAAATGTGTATTTTTGCCGTTAACTTTCAACACAGCCGCGACCATTGCCATCAGTAACTTCCGTGTCTCGTCCGTTCGGTCTAAACAGCGAATGGTCAAACTAACATGAAAATAAACATTCTGAAACAATTACCAAATAAGGAAGTCAAGAAGTCCACAGAAGCTCAAAACTTGTGAAAGAGCCTTAAACTATCTTCTTCTCTCTCACTCGTTTGTCTGCACACAGGTCTGGTACTACTCCAGGTCTATAGCGAGCGATTGGTTCTGGCTGCACACGTGACTCTAGCTCGCCACTACACTGCACTACATTATCATGTTTTTTAAGGAAGAAGCGGTAGGAGGTACATGGCTTCAGGTTTATTGTATGAAGGGTACAGGACTGTGAAAGGTTTGGGAACCACTGCTTCAAACCAATGATCAGGTGCTTTCTTTAACTTCTTTGCACTGATACCTTTGCTGGTTTGGGCAGCGATGAGTCCAGGTGTTTCTCCAAGGTTGTTGGGAATCTCCACATCAGCCCCAAAAACAATCAGTGCCTTAATAAGATCCATGTGATCCATCTACAGACAAACAGACCAAAATAAGCAGCGCCTTCAGCCCAATGAACCAATGGACCAATGACCAGGTCCATTCTTAGTGTGTACCTTCATGGCTAAGTGCAGTGCGGTGTTCCCGTCCTGGTCCTTCAGGTTAGCATCAGCTCCATGAGTGAGCAGCACCATAGCAACTTTAGAGCGGCCTTGCTTTGTTAGGATGTGAAAAGGGCTTTCTCCAGTCTTATTAAGGACGTTTACTGAGCAATCGTGTTCCAGCAGCAGGCGACACATCTGGCACAAAAAGCGTAAGACGGCCACTTGTGAGACAAATATAAGCCACATGTCTAATTGTTTGTGAGCCTCAAAACAAAAATACTCAAAAAGACAGAAAGATACACAAAATGACAAAACAAAATATACAGTAAAGATTGACAAACAAACAACAAAATACACAATATTACAGCAAAAACACACATTACGACAAAAAAAAAACAAATTACTCCAAAAATACTTAAAAAAAACAGGAAAATACACAAAATGACTGAAAAATACACAAGACAACAGTAAAAAGAAACAAAATGACAACAAAAACACATTTCGACAACAAAAATAAACAAAATCACTACAAAAACACTCAAAAAATCTGAAAAATGCACAAAATGACAATATTGAAATCGTTGACCCCTATGCCAAGTTGTGAGCACAAGGCCTGGATGTAGGGAGGAAAGAGCAAAGGGGCGGGATCAATGGTGTCTCATCTTTACAAAAACAGAGAACCTGTGTTTGCAGGCACAGTGCATGGGCGTGTCCCCGTGGCAATCTCTGATGTCAGTACGAACTTGGCTTTCATCCAACAGCTGTTTAACACTGGCCAGGTCTCCTCGCTCACAGGCCAGTTGGAGCGGAGTCTGGCCCACCTCATTCTGAGAGTTGATGTGACTGAAAGAAAAAACAGGGTTTGTTTAGTCTGAGATGATTCCTACCAGAGTTGGGGGTCATTTACAATTACGTCTTCAATTATCCATCTTCAATTACGATTTCCAGCATTTTTCCCAATTACAATTCAAATTAAAAATCAAAATCAATTAAAATTACATGCTCAATCACTAAAGTTCAATTACGTCTTCACCTATCCATGTTCAATGACAACTCAATTACGATTAAAATCAAAGCTACAAGCAGCAGGAAGTGGTGCACGTTGAGGTGTGTTGCTTGTTGGGGTGTGGCAGTAATTTGAAAGCGTTGAGACGTAGCTGACCATTTTCAAGGATTATCACAAACTTTCCTGCAATGTTCTGTGCAAATATAATGTCTATGATTTCCTTTTACCAATAGGTGGCGCTATGACTATGAATGATGGATGGGTTAAACCAGGGGTCCCCAATCCTGGTCCTCAAGGGCCACTATCCAGCATGTTTTAGATGTTTCCCTCTTCCAACACACCTGATTCAAATGATGAACTCATCATCAAGCTCTGTAGAAGCCTGATAACAATCCTGGTCATTTCAATCAGGTGTGTTGGAAGAGGGAAATATCTAAAACATGCTGGATAGTGGCCCTTGAGGACCAGGATTGGCCACCCCTGGGTTAAACCATAACTATTTTTTTGGCAAACAAATGAAAGCTGCTATAATTACAGTAATTAAAATCTACTTAGCTCTACAAACCCTTAAAAACTTCCATAAGCGTAGCACATCATTTAAGTGAACAGGCTGCTAAGAGGAATATTTACATCTACAAAGATTCACAATCAAATAAACATGTACGTTCAGGGGCGGATCTACCGGGGTGGCAAATGTCACCCCACAACAAAGCCTTGCCACCCCTGCTGCCACCCTAATTTGTACACACAGGCACGGTACTACGAGGCCGCGGTCCACCAACCGGTAATGCCCCGCTGTCGCTTCCTGACTGTGGAGCCAACGTTCTAAAACACCAACAAGAAGACGCGTAAGATCGCACGACTGATTATCAATAAGCTGCGCTAAGTATCGATTTTTTTTTTTCCAAAATCTTTTCTTTTTTTTTCACTAAAATGTGCAGGTACGTCTTCATATAAATGTTGTCACTGTTTGTTGAAGGAGCCAATATATTGTTTACTGGAATAGAGCACTATAATGGTGTCACTGGTAAGAAAGACCCTATGTTTTGTTTACAGAAAGCACTACTGGAGATACTTATTCATTTACATTGGTATGTTGACACTTATTTACAGAAATGTTGCACTAAAATAGTGTCACTGTTCATAGGACACTTTTTCAATTTATTGTCTTTTCAAGAGATATAAAATAAAAATTGTATTTTTTCACTTCATCTTTTTTCATGTCATAGATTATCATAGATTGATTTCTGACCAATATATCGCTAATCGTAGTATCGTCACATCGTGAGCGGTGTATCGCGTATCGTATCGTGAGGTACCCAGAGGTTGCCACCCCTAATCAAAATAACAATTAAACAGTGTGGTTATTTTTGTTTTACACAAATTCATCATATGCCTTTTAAAATAAGTTTTTATACTTAGTTATATAACAGTGTGGCATCATTAACATGTCAATGACACTTTTTCTCCATCTGGTTACAGTTTGTTACAGTGAAAACAACTGTTTTAAAGCCATATTTTGTAAAATTGAAACATTTTGCACCGTAGTAATTTAAACTAACTACTAGACACTTTTTTATCATTCACACAATTCCAAGTCTTACACTTTGTTAAATGTTACAGAATGGTTCTTCAATGCAATGAATGTGATAATTATCCTGTTTATTTTCATGGACTGAAGCTGTGTTTCTGTGTGGATGTTACTCCAGTAAATATTAACAGTGTCGAGCTATTGTCTAGGACGTTCATGTCTATTCACGTCTGTGCTTCTATAAATCAATGTCAGTCAAAGAAAACATGGTGAAGCTACTTTGTGAATCTCACAGAAATGAAGAGGAAATAATCATTGTACTTGTTAAGCAGCACTGATATGTGTCCATGTTTACAGAGAAGTTGATAATACTAGCACTGAAATGACTATTTTCAGCATACATTTTGTTTTTAATGATTTAGAGTTAATTTGCAAAAACATTAACAATATTTTGTTGAAGCAATATTTACAGTGCATACAGAAAGTATTCACAGCGCTTCGCTTTTCCCACATTTCATCATGTTACAGCCTTATTCCAAAAGGGATTAAATAATATTGTCTGTCCGATCCCACTCTTTTCATGTAAATCAATAACCAACAGAATGCTATTTTAAAGTGTTTATCATTTAAAAGGTGCTTGAAATACTAGAAAACATCACAAAGCTTAGTTCAAGGTACTGAATGTTAACCATATGATAAGGAAAATCCCTTAACCCGAATTTTGACATTCAGGTTTATTAGAGTACTAACTATGCTATTTTTCAGCCGTGTCTGGTATCTAACTGTTTCATTATAGATGATATATTAAGATATGATGTTGAAAAGATGTTTTGAAATATCTGGAATTAATTATTAGGCATTCTTTTACAGTATGTTTAGGAACTCCCTCTGTTGTCTATGTCATTCCACTACACACCCACACCCACAAGCTGAAAACAGAGACATTGACCAATCACCGATATGATCTCAGAATGATCAACCAAGACACCTCCTCCAAAAGGCATCCCCAAATTCTTTTAAATAAAGACGCGCTGCCCGAAACTTTAGTTTTTGGGACGCTGGCATTTCATACTCAACGCGTTTCCCTTCCCCACCTTTTCACTTATTTCATTTTATTTTTAGTTGAAACAGTTAGATTTTTGGAATGAACAGCTGCTTGGTTCGGACGAATCCAGCACCTAGTGACGTGCGTAAACAGCCGAAAGAAGCCCGGCCTGCGACCCATTGGGGTAAGCCACGAGCCATTCTCTAACCCAGCTGTGAAGGCCAGAACCGCCTGGAACGGCTGAAGGGGCTCTACTCTGTTGAAACGCAACAGAACTCAACGGTGGCACGTCCTGCTGCATTGCTTCAAACAGCACCTCCAGGTCCAACCCTGACATCATCTTCAAGGTACTTGAATGAACTTTCATCAGCAACTTCATCCACAATAGATCACATCCATACTTCCATAACTACAAACTACACACACTCACAACATGCTCCACACACAGTTCATCTCATTCATGTTTGTTCGTCTCCCCTGTCTGTCTTCCTCTCTTTGTTATGAGCTCTCTTTATGATTTTATTCTTTGATTTTATAATCTTATTATTCGAATATGTATCCTGCATTTTTATTCAATATTTAGTAGACTAGCATTCTCCTAGAATAGTGATTTCACTTTATTACATATAATCCTTACTTTTATTAGCCTAGAAATGCATTTTATCATGATTTAATTATCCCATTTCAATTGATATTTTGACTGTGTTAATTGTTGACTTTTGAATTAAAGGTTAAACATAATCTTTGATTCCTCTGATTCATTAAAGCTTGTGATTATGGTGTATATTTGCTGTTAGAATTCACTTTCCCCTGGTTTCACATTGATGAGTCTAGTCTAAAAACGTAGACATATTTCTCCTGTTAAAAGGAGTGGCACCCCGCAAAATTTGAAGTAATATTAATAATCATAATTAATATTCTTAGTTATATAACCCATGAATAATAACTCATCCTCCTACACTTTGGCAGCAATTACGGCCTCAAGTCTTTTGGAATATGAAGCCACAAGCTTGGTACATCTATCTATGGCCACTTTGGCCCATTCCTCTTTACAGAACCTCTGGAGCTCCATCAAGTTGGATGGGGAGCGTCGGTGCACAGACATTTTCAGATCCCTCCAGAGATGCTCAATGGGATTCAAGTCTGGGCTCTGGCTGGGCCACTCTAGGACATTCACAGCGTTGAATAGGCTTGGGCAAATGTCATTTGTGTGAAATTTGAGGCTGATTGAACTTTTTGTGTCAGTTATGGATTTCTTTAAATTGTGGCGTGCTTCAGAAATTAGCATTGCAAATTTGTGGTGGGGCCACGACCAAACCGTTAAAAGATATGCAAATCATTTTGATGATTTTTAATCTTCAGTTGGTCCTAAGTGTTCTGGCCGAGTTTGAAACAAATCGGAAGAAGTCCTTCAGACTAGTTTGCGCAATGCGTTTCGCCATTTTTTATCTTTGACTCAAGATGTCTCTGCCTTCCTGTTTGATTTTCAGCATGGTTCATCGGGTAACTTTTTGTTCATCTTGGGGTCAAGAATACATGTTGCAAATTTCATGTGAATTGGGCCAACCTGCCAGTCGTTTGGCTTCATAGTATTTTTGGCGTCTTTTACAGTTTTTTTCATTGCGCCAAAATAAAAAAGCAAGAACAATAGGTTCCTACGGCCAGTATGGCCTTCGGATCCTAATTATCTGAACTCAATTACAATTCAATTATTAAAACAGATTTATTTTTTTTGAGTAGGATGAATCCGTTTTTTTTTTTTTTTTTTTTTTTTATTATTGACACATTGCAAGTTCACAAATCAGTAAAACAACATAAAGGGAACAACGAACAAAGTCAGGGAAAAAAAATCACTAGAAAAGAATAAAATAAATACAGGCATCAGTCACTTGGAGGCACAGGAAACAGTTCTTCATACAGAAGCAATAATTTCACCTTTTTTTGTTTATTCAAATAATAACTAAACTCAGTTAAGACAAGATGAAAAATCGGAAGGGATTTTGAGAATTTTGCCATTAATAATATGAGATTAATGATGAAAGTAATTGATTTATTTGTTCTTTCAAAGATAAAAATAACATATTTTGAGCTGCAGAACAGCTCAATGTTGACAGATAGTCATGGTACCACAGTATAAGTTGAAAGCTGGTTAGAATCTCCAGGAGTGACTGCACAAAGTGCTTTTAAAAATGACTAAAGTGGGTCTAATATCCTAAAAAAAACACCCAGTAAATACTGACCAGCAGGTGTCCTCAGTGAGCAACATTTGCAACTAAGGTGACTAATAATGATAATAAAAAAAAAAATAAAATAAAAATAGGCTTTCACTATATACAGTACTATATGTAGCCTATATTGTGCTCTGCACAGTTTGTTTAGCTACACACATACACGGCGCCCCAGCGCCGGACGCCATCGCGCCTCCGCCCAGGACAAGCAGCCCAACTATACCGCGTGATCAAAGCTAAGCTTGTCTGCTACGGGTGGACAATTTTATGAAATAATTCATTAGCAGTATCATTGCAGTCCAAACAAATCTGATGTCGTACACCACTGAATCAAGCAGCAGCCATGTTGAAAGTCTCAGCTCTGTCTGTCCCTGAACTGCAGATATTTGAGCCACACACACACACACACACACACACACACACAAACACACACACACACACACACACACAACACACACACACACCACACACACACACACACACACACACACACACACACACTTTCTAGACAGATTACGTGATCACAATTATAATGACCTCAACCCTGTTTCCTTCCATACTCAGTAACTTTCGTCTCACCTCTGAAAAGACGTATATTTGAGAAACTTTCTGAGGCCCGTTTTCACGGCGATGTGGGCACAGCTCCAGTCCGGGTGGCTACGGATGCAGTTGACGATGGCCTGAATGCTCTCAGCCTTCAGAGGAAGTGTGTCGTAGAAGGGCTGGAGTTTGAGGGCGTACTGAGAAAACTAGTTCATGGCGTCGTCCTCGGAGACGACCTGAAACAGCCTGAACAGAAACGTCTCTATGACACGGTGGTCTACATTAAAAACATCTACAATCACTTTAAAGAGCATTTCTTCTTCAAAACACTGGGATTATTTTACACTAATAGTAGGCAACATGGGAAAAAATTAATATCACAAGTTTTTTCATTCAGATCATTTAGAATATTTTATTTTATTTACCAGTAAAACAAACCAATTCACATACTTAAAATCATCGCCCAAAATGGAAAAAATGAATACAAGGTGATTTAAGTCAGGGTAATTTTCAAACATTTAAAAAAAATGTATGTAAGCAATTCATCAAACTGCTTCCAAGTACAATTAACATCAAACAAAAAGGTTGACAAGTTATTTTAGTCACACAGTCTTTTTACTCTGTTTAACTAAATTGGTGTAGCATTAGCAACACTTGCTACATACCATGGCAGCAGATCAGTCTAGTGATTTCCATTTGTTTTTGAGGTAACACACTCATGTTAATAAAATCCTATTTAAAGCAGTGTTATTTTAAACCCATCATTTCCCACAGTTTGGACAATCATATTGTTTAAAAGATAAAAATGTTACTGCTTTGGTTACATCAGGCCTGGGTGATGTGGACCAATATTCATATTTCAATATTTTTCCTCAAAATGGCGATAGGCAACTTAAACTTGACTTATTTATATTTTTCAATATAGTTTTGCAAAAAAAACAATAATGGGTCAAAAGCAGTGGATAAAAATGTCACAAAAACCCTTTTATTATTAACTCGCAGCACAATATCAACAGTTTGTACCACTTTTGACTTTTTCCTTCATTAAGACTGAAATGTGAAATTAAATTCTGTTGTGTTGTGAAACCACATTCAGGACGTTATCCCTTTAAGAAGTGTGTAAAAACCTTTGAATTGGCTGTGTGTGGGCCACAGACATACAGTACCCTCCAAAAGTACTAGAATAAAACATGACAATACTGCTGACTCAAGCTGACTCATGTTTTCACAGAGTTTTACAGGCACAGCAAAGTTAAACAGGCACTGGTGGCTCTGTATTTAGGAGTCAGTGATGATTTGCGCAATTTTTTTGTGTGGCTATTTTTGACAGTGATTTAGGCGTTGTTTAATGCAGCCAGGACAAGAGAGTGGAGGGTGGTGCACCTAATGCGCGCTCCCCAGAACATTTCCCCATAAAAAACATTCCTTGCCTCACGATGACGGTGTTTCATGTTGATTCTGTCCATTTCCGCATTTAACCGTTTTCATTGGTCGATTCCGTGATTCCGTCAGCGATTCCGTTAGTGCAGATTTTATAGGGCCCTAGTAGTGTGTTCAGCTGCAGCTGAGCGGAAGGGCTGCACGTGTATCTGTTTTTTGTCTGCAGCAGCGAATAAGGTTGTTGAAACAGGCGAGGAGATGAACCATTAATATATAGCGATGAACACGGCGCTGTTAGTATCGATCTTTTTGCAAGTGAGTATCGTATCCGACACTCACTTTTTTGTATCAATACTTTATTCAGTGCCCGTTCAGGGCACGTCCCTCCGGAAGGAGGCCCCGGGGAAGACCCAGGACACGCTGGAGAGACTATGTCTCTCGGCTGGCCTGGGAACGTCTCGGGGTCCCCCCGGAAGAGCTGGAGGAAGTGGCCGGGGAGAGGGAAGTCTGGGCCTCCCTACTGAGGATGCTGCCCCCGCGACCCGGAAACGGCTAAGCGGAAGAAGATGGATGGATGGATGGACTTTATTCAGTATCGAGTCTTTTGACAACACTAGTTGGAACTGTCGCCCCCTGCGGTCACAAATCTGTTTCTGGGTTAAAACTGTTTTTATCCTATTTTGGTAAACAAGAGGTTTACATCAACATCTTTAACTTTTCATGTTTTTTTTAGAGCCACCAAAAGCAGCACAAGTTGTTATTTTGACTGATGTCAAAATCAGACTGAATGTTTCACTCCAATAGAAAAATATGGGATGTTTACATGCAGTGGGGCCGTGTGACATCATCAATCACGTGATTTCAACCTGGAGGAACACACGCTCTAAAACTGTAAAGTAGTCCCATTTTTAAAAATTAATCAAAAATGAATATGGTGGATAATAATGCATTTTGTTAGACATACAGTAGATCTTCGTATCAGTACAATTCAAAAATGTAGGCCACATTTGTAAAAACAGTGAAAGATCCCTTTAAGTCAAGCAAGTATTCAGTTTTTGAGGAATTCTGTTGATTCAGCAGCTCGGGTCAGTCCACTTTTAACTGGTTACATGATGAATTATCAATGAAGAAGGACTGTGGACTGTGACAGTTTCACTTTAATCTGATCCTCTATCATTATCCGTCTAAATGAAGCCTTTAGAAATCATTTTTACATTCTGAGTACCAACAGTGTGCATTAGCTTGAGCTCTACTTCTCCAACTGATCAGTTCATGTCTCCATTACTGACCTGAGGGTAATTGTTGGGGTGTTGGGACACATGAGTAGACAGTCCCATGACTGACACTGGCTGTTCTTGTACAGCACCACGCGGTTCTCCTCTCTGACCTTGACTTTGCCTCCTCCTTCGTAGTCAGACAGCGGCACGTCTCGGACCCTGTAAGGGTTGTTGGACACGGTGTCCAACAGGTTCTGCATCATGACCTGAAAAACAGAGAGACAAGGATGGGAGGGGGAGTGAACTATTAGGTCAGCACAATGTTTTAACAAAATATATAAAAACTCACCAAAACACAACATTGACAATCAGAAATTAAACAAAAGATCAGCGGTAGAGCTGGGTGATATGGATCAAAAGTCATATCTGAATATTTTTCCTCCAAATAGATACATATACGATATAAATCTCAATAATTGTATTTCAAATGATGTCTGACCAGAAATATAATTCAGGGTTAAAGGTCCAGTATTATGCTATTTTTCACCCATCACCAATTGTTCTAAGAACCACAACAACATAGTATTTGAGGTTTATTTTCACAAACTCGCCTGTTTTCTGGAGTTTTAGGCTCTGAAAAGTCACTTTCAGACCACTCCTAAAAACAGGCTGTTTTGGGGCCTTCATGCATATGCATGAGTGGGCGTGAACACACATGCGCAAATAACAACAAATTATTAAATACTGTATTTTCAAAGGAACAGAAAAAAAGTCTTGTTTATTCCTAATTAATTTATTTTTACACTTGCTATCCAATATTAAGTATAGTAAAGCTGCGGTGCCCAACCTTTTACACATTGTGGACTCATTATTACATCACAAAATTTTGGTGACCCCAGAGACATTTTTTCTTGAGAATTAGTTTAAGATCATGTTTGTTATACTGTTTGTTATACTACTTTACAAATAAAAAGTAGAGCGCAAACTGACAAGATGCGCCAGCTCAGATATTTTTATACAGCATTTTACTTTAAATATATATATATATATTTTTTTTGAGAAAGTGAAAGAATAGAATACAATTATTTGGGATTGTGTGTGTGTGCGTGTGGTGAAGAATAATAATTCAAAAACATACAATGAAACATCATTTTAATCAGTACTTCTCATTTATCAATTACGAAACATTTCAGGCGACCACGGTTGAAAAACACTGTAATAATAATGGTAGCTGTGGAATTAAAGTGCTGTATAATAACTGTCCTCTCACTGCTCTGACAATATATTCTGGAATTGCGTTTAATTTGTTTCTCTACAATCCAAACCAGATTTAATCATAAACTAGTCTAGATTTAGGTGAGCATGGTGATCACTTTAATCAATGACACATGAATTATTGATGGCATCACCATTCTAAGTGCCATGTTGTCATTATCACTGTTAAGATTGTATATATCTGCGCTCTTACTCTGTGTGGCTGTGTTGTAGAGGTTGGATGTTGTAGCGCATGTTCTCCCCTTGGGGCGCTGTGATGCTGTGTAGTGTTTGCCATGGGTACAGTGCCATGGGTATCTGTACCCATGGCACTGACCAGAAATCTCCACCAAAAATGTTTCTATCTCATAATTATGACTTTACTAACTCATAATTATGACTTCCTATCTCATAGTTATGACTTTCTTTCTCATAATTATGACTTTCTTTCTCAGAAATATGACTTTCTAACTCATAATTATGACTTTCCTTGGTGATTTTTTATTTTTTTTAGTGGCAGAAACGGGCTTCTATACAAACCAGATCCCGTGGGATTACCTTTCACAAGTAAGATTGAACAATACTTTTGGTTTATTTACCATTTATATAATGTTATGTCATCATAACTAATGTTATTTACATGTATAAGAGCAGGAAATCATACTCTCTATTGTCTCTTGCTGTTTTTTTCTTCTTCATATTTTGAAGGTTTCCCAGTCTTGAGAAGACTAATTCATCAGTGCTTTGTAGTGAGCAAAGAGGTGTATTTTTACTCTACATGCTAACAGAGATATGATTCATATGGAAAACAAAAGTTAGTATAACACTGCTAAATATTTATTTTTCTTTACCGTTAGTTCTTTCTGCATGTTTAGGAATTACGCTGCGTTCACACCGGATGCGACACGAAATGTTCGTCCGACCAGATTACAAAGTCAATTGATAGATGGGTCTCAAATGCGAAATCTTTCCTGTGTGGCGGTGCAGTCCGATCCGCGCGCCAAGAGCGTTGGCCGTTTTTTTTCATATTAGCACATTTGCTCGAGTTGAAAATATTGAACTCCTGCAACTGTTTCGCATGACCAAAGCCAATCAGAGTCTTTGTTGACGATGACATCAGGCCGTCAACACGCACACCGGTCTGTTCACCCATTCAACCAAATTAGGGGAGTTCCTCAGTAGAAATAAATGCAGGCCAGGTGCATTAGACACCTGTCCAAGATGCCGGCTGCGCGAATCATCAGCTCCAATCGGTCCATGAGGCGTCTATGTATATAATGTCTATGGTTTTCAACCTTTTCAGCCCAAAATAAAGATTCCAGAGACCATAGATATATATAAACACTAGATGAAGCAAGCAGGATTCGCCAGTGTAGCTCAACAGCGGCCATCTTACCTCAGACAACTGTTCTGATGCGCTCTACGGTAACTGTTGGAAGGTAAGTGATCAGCTTAAACAAAAATGGCAGTGGCTATCCGTACGATTGCCGAATCAATATGCCGACATTCTATCCTTATGCAGCGCCCCTATTTGGCCAGTTTAGGTCACGTGATAGGTCAGTCATTGGTCAGTTTAGGTCGCGTGACGAAACCTAACCCTTAACCTAAACTTAACCTTTAACCTAACCCTTAACCTAAAGCTAACCTTTAACCTAACCCTTAACCCTAACCCTTAGATGCTACGTACGTGTACTTTGGTAACCGTACCAGTAGCACCGGGGGTTGTTCGTACGGCAACCGTACAAATAGACACTTTCAACAAAAATACCCTTAACTCAATGAAATATTTAAAACAAATTTACAAATGGTTTGTTGAAACGGTACATGTTGAAATTGCCGCTTTTGCTCTCGAAAAATGACTTAATTAATGCGTATGAAGGGGGAGGGAGTTTTAACACAACACACATCTCCTCCCATCAGTCAGATCTCTCGTTAGAGCGCCTCTTTCCAATCAGTCAGTTAATTGATGTTAGCAGACAGACTATTGAATTAAATGTTGTTCTTGTTAGGGACTAGAGATGGGTATCATTAAAAATGTATCAATACTACTGCTCTTATTGATACCCTTATCTTAACTTTTTTTTTTTTTTTAAATCAATGGAAATTAAAAAAATAATAATAAAATGAACATCAATCTGTTTATTTTTGAAAATGTTAACAATATGGCACACAAAATAAATGAAAACCAGCAAATAAATAGTTCTAAACAAAACAAAGTGTACAATATAAATAAAATAAAAAATACAGTATATATATTTTTATTAACAAAACACTAAACCAACTATATGAACAATACAAATATTCAAATCAAGCTTATCAAACATAACTTGATGAAAAATTGTGCAAAAGGAGAATTAGAGCTGCACCGGCTCGTGAAAACATGGCTAACTATGTTGATTTACCTCTGGTTTGCCATATTAACTCGCAACGTTTTAGATGTATGATAATATATGATAACAAGTTACTACTCGAACTAAACGTGGCCGACAGCCGAGGCACTGTAACGACCGATGGCCGGGAAAAACTACGCCGAAATGAAAAAGCGGCCCCGGAAGCAGCGGGTTTTCCTGCCAGCATTCGCCGCCCCGAGAGCAGACAGAGGCGGCGCGACAACGTGGCAGCGTCGCTACCGCGGAGAACTATTGGCTAGGCTAACGTTGCTAAGCCAGGCAGCACGGCAGTATCAATGCTTGTCTGAGGCTTGAGGATTAACGCGACCATAAAATTACCGTTAAAAGAGCCAATAAGGATGTAGCTTGTTGGTCCGAGAGGACCAACAGACCATGGGGCCGTTTTAATACCGGGTTTCGGGCCCATCCTTATTCGTGACCAGTCACTTCGACAAAAAAATAAATAAACAACAACTCAACTCAAAATAGCCATTATATTTCTGTGTAGAAATGTTAACTTTAAGACTTTGAGTCGGTATCTGTGTCTAAATTTGCCAAAAAACATTGAATATGAGCAATAAAAGCCTTACCGTAGCGACAAGAAAAATGGCGACGTCAGAATAAAGTTGCGCACCTGCACGAGGCTTGAGTCTCCTCCTAGATGGAAATGATGGGTGTGGTCAAGTTTTACACTGAATAGTGTAAAAGATCCTACACTGAGATGAACCACGAGGCACAGCAGGTTTGCAGCCAGCACTCGTCTCTACTGGAGCAGATGGAGGCGGAGCGACAGACGCCACCGCGGAGGACTATAGACCTTGCTAAAAATAAATGAATTAAAAAAAAAAGTAAAATAAAATAGAATACAATTATACAAAAAAAAAAACATATCGGCTAAACCAGGCAGCACACAGTATCAATGCTTGAGGTTTGAGGATTAATGTGACCTTAAAATTACTGTTAACAGGAGCTTAAGGATGTCGTTGCCCAAATTGCCTTTGGAACGATATATCACATGACTATATTCTGATACATTTAGAAATTACCAGGAAATGAGGTCTAAAGGTCTCCGAGAGGCTCTTGACATCTGCTCATATAATATCCATGTCAAATTACAGCCCCATTAAAATAAATAAAATAAATAATAAATCGGAGCTCAAACATAATCAAAAACCAATGTCTTTGGGGTCACCAGAAATTCATGATATCAAAATGGGGTCACGTTCCAAAAAAGTTTGTGAACCACTCCACTGAATAATGTTTCTTTCCACTTATTTACAAAATGAGATTCTTTAAAATGTGTTATTATCACTAATTCATTCCATCATTATGATCTAAGGATGTTTTAAAATAGTTTTATGAGCAAAATGTTGTAGTTGGACAAAGGGGCGACTTAATTTAATTAAAGTAGTCCATATATATTTAGTATCCATGTAAATAATACAACGAGCACTGATCCATTATAAAATCTATATATTTCTAGACCTATATGATATTTATCCTTTATTCTCTATCTATCCTTTATTTATCTCTCCTCCTTTATATTTATCATTATTGTTATTATTATTATTGTTGTTGTTGCTGGTTTGTTTCTTTGCTTTTTGTTTCACGCACCGACTCCCAAGTCAAATTCCTTGTGCTGTCTTAAAATCTGTACTCGGCCAATAAAACATTTCTGAACATATGTTGTTCTATTCTTTATCTCATAATTACACAGATATAGATGCACTGAACGTGTACGTGTTTCACTGTAAGCCAGAGGCCGACTTCTTTTAATAAACACTGAACGTGTGTCATCCAGCCTATAAACACACATCATTCACTCACTGTGTTGTTTGCTCTGTAGAGAGAAATAAAACACTTTGTAAAATGTCTTTGGTTCCATGACTGGAACTGTTGGGTGAACAGAAAAGACTTTGTGCTTGTTTTCAGATTTAAAGCTTCATAAAGCCCCCCCCCCCCCCACACACACACACACACTATTCAGATTTCTCTTTAAACGTTTATTATAATGAGTGATTCTGTGCAGTCGGTTCACATGAGGACAGAACAGATAAACGATTTAATACCAATACCAAATAAATTTATTACCATTTAAATGTGTTAATATCAAACTGAAACCATTTGAGTATTTGTGTGGAATCTTCTGCACAAAGAACCAATCATCTGGACAAAGGACAATCATTAAACAGGGGAAGTGAATCAGAACCAGTGTCAGCCATGCAAGACATCAGTGGTGCCACTTCCTCCAACCCTCCAAAATAAAGGTCCCAGAGAGCGGGGACCCCCACTGTAGCTGAAGGTGGTTGAACACAGACATGAACATTGAAGAACAGTCATGTGGAGACAGGACCATCTATAAGGGGGAATAAAGGGGAGAGATTTTTGGGGTCCATCCATAAAGTCAGTAAAATGATGGTTTATTGTTCTATGAATCTGTGATAACCACATTTATTTATTCATCTGAATAATATCCACTGTTATCCAGGAGCGTTTATTATTATTATAGTCATCTTAAAGATGGAAATCCTTGTTTTATTCACAAATAAAATTAAAAGTACACCAAAAATGATGGAAAATGTGGTGAAATGGGATTTTAAAAAAAACACAGAAATGAGTTAAAAGTTGAAAATGAGAGTGGACAAAAACAGTCAGAAAAAGTGGTAAAAATGGTTGAAAGTGTCAAAATTGGCTTAAAAGTGGCAGATGTGGTGGAAGGGGGTTAATGTAATTTAAAAAGTAGGAACAATTAATTTAAACTGGTAAATAATAGGCATGACAAATGGTGAATGTGGTTAAATTGGCAAAAATAAGCATGAAATGACAATAATGGGTCAACATATGCGACATCAGGTGGGAAATGGTGGAAAGGGTTTATAAATGCTGAAAATGTCTTGAAATTGGAAGAAATGTGCAGAAAAGGCATTTAAATATGATGGCGAAGTGGCAGAAATTGGAGTAATGTAGCAAAAATACATAAAATGGAGCAAAAATATGACAAGTTTGGTGTAGTTGCAAAAAAAAAAAAAAAGGTTAAAAATAAGCAACAAATGGGCTCAAATTGTTCAAAAAATATTCTGTCATGGCAAATTTTATATTCATCATCATATCCTCAAATGTATGTTCATGTGTACAATTTGTCATGTTTTAATACATGACGACTCCATTAATCTTTACACTTTTGAACAGCTGAATCATGATTAAACAGTACAGATCGTATTATTCTCAGTGCAGCACAGTCTCTGCCAAGGCCAGAATATCTGCTCACATGCAGACACACACTGACGCACACACTTATCAAGACAGATAAAGACTGGAGCCAAACCTTCTCATAACATCTTCATCATCCTCCAACATTGCCACTATGGGCATCTGACTCCCTCCCTTTTGTCTCTCACTGTTGGGACCTTTTCTTATCTGTATAAAAAGCTTAAGCTTTGAAACTGTTGGGGCAGGGCGCGGCACTTCCTTCGGACGTCCGCCTGGACGGACGCTAATTTTGTTTCACTTTGTTCCATTTTGTACCTTTTTTCTTAGTTTAGAATAAACATTTTTTATATAAAATCATCAATGCTTCTCCTGGATTCCATCATTCAACCAGAGCAATGAATCATGTCTAAAATGAGGTCAACCGTAAATTCTGCCGTAACAATTGGCGATCACGAACAGGACCATCTTCTGTCCACCCCTCGGACAGAGACTGGAGCACGAACCATCGGTTGAACCTCAAACACCAATTCGGACTAAGGTAAAGCTGCCTTTATAAACATATATGTATAAATTTTCATTTACATATATATATATTCGCTCTGTGTTGATTTTTTTTTGGAACCAGTCAAGCATTGTATTGATTTTCAGCTTTGAGCTTTGATTTTGATCCTCAGCTGTTCTGTGTTTTGACGCAGTGAATAGCTATGAGAAGGGCTCAAATGGTTGAGGTTCTATGCTTTTTAATGCTGTAGGTTCTCTCTGGTTTTCTTCGGGCTCGGATATTTTGTTTAGGCATAAAATACGGCTGGTCATTATTTACTTTGGTTTTGTTCGGACACCCACAGACAGCCTGTGAGGTCCTGACCAGAGATAGACGGGCAACAAGGTTTCCAAAACATCCCAGCGGTGCCATGATCTGAGTTCACCTCTGTACCGAAAGCAAAATAGATTAAAACCCCGAATCTAACCTAAATTGTGTTTCTGTGAATCAAACAGATGAACAACCCAATAAACAAATAATATATGCATACGCATATACAATCTTGGTATGATGTGAACTCAGATCATGCTTTCAGGCGAGTTTTACTTTTTTTTTTTATCTTTGTTTTTATTTTGTTTAAACGTGGAATCAGATTTCTCCCTTTGGCTTGGCTTTAATGCTTTCATTTGGAAAGGGAGAGAAAGACAGAGAGCCAAACACACACACACGTCGCTGCTGTGTTTTTCTTTTTTTTTGGACGTGTGACCACACACACACACACACACACACACACACACACACACACACACACACACACACACACACACACACACACACACACACACACACACACACACACACACACACACACACACGTACAGAGAGAGAGAAAGGGACAGAGAGAGAGCACACACACAGGCACGCGCACGGGCGCACGCACACGCACAGCCACACCCATCCCAAGAGAGAGAGGTGGCGCCCCTCACTGGCCAGTTTAGTGCACTACACACTTGTGACACAACATTGTGATTTCTCACTTCTCCCCTGCCGATAGAATAGTGCCATTACACACAGACACTATTTTTATTTTTTTTATTTTAAATTTTATTTTGATTTCATGTTTGATGGGCAACACACACTCAAACACACACTATGATGAATACAGTATTTCATTTTATTTTATTTTAATATTACTGTTACCATCATTATCATTTTTTATTATTTAAATTGTTAGTTTCTGTTGGCTTTGTGGTTGTCCCCTGAAGAAACGACATCTTCAATGAAAGAATGAAATCACCTTCAACTCTTACGCTAATGGAATGTCAACATCATTCAAAGGACCAAGCATCAGAAGGAAAAGGACAATCAAAGGTGTGTGACCTTTCAGGACTCAAGGACTCAACTCCCATTCAGCAAAGCAATGCTGAAATAACTCGCTCAGTCCCAAGTCAACTCTTCATCGTCTATGAATGGGCCGCATGCCAATGCTGGATTAACACATCCTGCCCCATCATCAAAGACTGAGAACCTGTGGGCGTCGGAGTGGACACTCCCCCCACCAATGAGTTGCGAGTTAAACGCCACGACTACTGCCTGAATGATGGGCAGCAACTGCAGACTGGTCACACGTCTGCTGGAAATCTTCACCAAAAAGACACTGTTTCAAAAGCCACAAGGATACCAAGCCACAAGAAGTCCACCACAGCCTTTGGTGGTAGTGCGCACGCACACGCACAGGCACGCGCACGCACAGAGCTAAATCACTTTAGCCTTGAACTTTGGCATGGAGGGGGACAACTAGCAAATAGCCAACAAGCTTCTCCTTCGCACAATACTAACCCCTCTATCTTCTGACTGTGCACTAGATTATTTTGTTTTCATTTATTCTCTCACACGCAGACAGACCAGACATACAGTCACACACCCACATTCACAACTATGAGAAACACAGGACCACCAGAACTTCACACAGAACCCTTCTGTTTGCCACATGAGATCAAGTGTGCCCATCATTTATCTTTGCTTTTATTCATTATGTTGCTCATTTATTTACACTGCTTTGGCCTTTATGAGAAAACAACAAACAAAGGGGAAGAAAATAGTGTTACTAAAAGGTTGTTTTTGTTTGCTTTTCTTTCATTTATTTTCTTGATTGAGGGGAGGCCCCCCACAATGCAAGATATGGTTACATCCGCTGAAGACAGAGCCCTCTGTTGCCTCAGCTTTTGGAGCTGAAGTTTTAATTTTTATTGGCCATGATTTTTTTTGAGCTCACACGTTTTTCTCCTTTGTTATTTCTGAACGATTCTTCTTTTTCTCTTTTGTTTTTACTCAATTTCAGGAAAATTGAGACAGAGATTGAGGACTGCAGCCTCAACAAGTTTAAATTTTGACATTTTTTTGACCGATACCTTCGTAAACAATCTGTACCTTACCCTTTTTGAAGCTGCTTGCGACAGACAGCCTAGTTCAACATTCATTGTTTTCATTTTGCGCGCTCCCCCCTTAACCGCGTCGGACTGTCTGGCCGGCCCAAAGCCACTCGACAGCAGGGGGGGGGTACCAAATTTTTCCTGAGAAAAAATGTCCCATTAGTTGCTATGAGTACATAGGCAATTACTTTTCAAACAAGAAGTCCTGGTTTAATGTGCAGAAAAAGGATAGACCTTGCTAGGGAAAGCACTCTTAGGGGGATAGTGGTCCACCTGATTTGATACATGCTTGGTAACCGAAGACCGTTCTGAACAAATTTCTACGTTCCCTTAGAGTGAGGGTTATTAGAGGTTGCGTGCTCCGTTCAATCTTAAGAAGTGCCCAAAAGAAAGTCCTGACAGTCTGCGTTGGTTTATAATTCTCCTGCTAATTCGGAGGGTTTTTTTAATCTCCGGAGTAACGAGTGGTCGAGTTTGAAATTCTCCCTAGCTTTATATTTTAAATAAAGACACAGGTCGAGAGGTTACCCTTCCCCCATACTCCTCCCAACTTTATATTTTTCTTAAAGTCAGAAGTTGGAAGGTTCCTTGGAAATTCTCCCTAGCTTTATATTTTAAATAAAGACACAGGTCGAGAGGTTACCCTTCCCCCATACTCCTCCCAACTTTATATTTTTCTTAAAGTCAGAAGTTGGAAGGTTCCCTGGAAATTCTCCCTACTTTATATTTTCATAAGGCAAGGTTGAGAGGGTCTCCGGCTAATTCAGATATTTGTTTTAAGTTTCTGGAATTTGCAGCTGTTGAGAGTTTCCCGCGGTTTGGTACCGCGGTTGAGTTTGTTGTTAGGCATGGCCATGCGATTCCTGCCTGATCAGCAGATGAGCAGACTGTCAGTACTGCAAGGGACAATACTCTAAGTGTAGACTCCGCCAAGGCGGAAGTAAAAAGGAGCGTACCTCTTAGTAATCAGACGATACCAGTAAAAAGCAATTAATTAACACTAAAAGGTTGCCAAGCATGAGGGGGCAATAAGAGCTCATTGACCCCGAGAGACGAGGTGGACTGGCTATCGCCATTGGTGGGTTAGATGAGACCTATATTCCACTTAGACACTGCAGCAAAACCTTGTGAATGCATGGACGTGAAAATTGAGGCATGAACGTGTGCGGTGCATGAATGACTGAATGATGACACGTTACGTATGCCTGAGAGAACCGCGTTGTGAGTGCGAATGTGCCGTGGACGTGTCATTGAGTGATTGACCGATGAATGGCTGTTTGACTACACATGTTCCTCTGTTTCACCTTCCTTTCCTCCTGGGTTTTGATGCACTAGATCTTCTCCCTGTTTTTGCCAATTATGTAGTGGGGTGTTCAGAAAACACTGCTGCTTGTTAAAAATTAAGGTTTTAGGCCTTGGGCCTTCTAAAAAGTTACCAGGTTTTAAAGGTTTTTTCTGGGTGTTTAAAAACACCAAACGACGTTTTTTATATATGATACCACTTTCAGTGGAATGACTGGCTTTGACCTTGACTGACCTTACTGTTCATGTTCAGTGTCCATGTTTTTTGTTGTTATATGTGTATACTCGTTGTGGTGTGCACTTGTCTACGTCTTCGTCTTAGTTGTTGTTATTATGTAGCTTTTTCCAAAATACAGGTCGCTGTAAGGAGACGAATCAGATCCAACTAAAGAAAAGAGATATTTTAAATTATCCAGTTAAGTCTTAATGGTTTCCTCTCTTTCTGTTTCTGAGTGTTTCCTAACAGAATGCCACCGCCTTCTCGACTCCGATCCTGTCTCCTCCAGCCGCCATGCCTGGTCACTGCTTGTTATGATGAAGGATGAGAATTAAAGGGAAGTATTGTCCATAACTGTAACTGGGAAGCAAAGGGGAAATAGATTGAAATAGACACGTGACAATATGACATATTGTGGATGTTCTAACATAATATCTATTCCAGAGACTACAGCGACTTCCAATCCAACTGCAAAAGTGGGGACAGATCTTCAAATTTCCAAAAGGAGCATACAGTTGACCCTGGCTTTGACCTTTTAAGGCTGAGGAGGAGGAGGTCGAGGAGGTTGGAGGGCACAAAGGCAGGCGGACACGAGAGAGAGGAAAACGGAGACACATCCAAAATGATCAGATAAGTGATTTTCCAATGATATTTATCATATGGTTTTAAGAATCCAAATGTATTCTTATGTAAAAAAGGGAAGGGAGGGGCCAACGTCCCTCTGATTCTTGATTTATATTTTATCATAGGAAAATATACCTCAAACCCTCCAACTATTTTCTTCTTGTTCCACCAGCACTTAGCGTGCAAGACCATAAAACACCTTCACTGGGTTTAGACACTTTTAAGGGAAAAATTAAGTGTTCTCAACATTGGGTTGGTGGCCCAATCTGGGTCGCCTGAGATTTAAAAAAGGGTCCTCCTGAAATTCTTGATAATTGATTGAAATAAGTTTAAAGTTGAGTAACTTCCAAGCATTTAAGGAAGCTCTCCAAACCGTGCTGGGGCTCGTCACCCCTACGAATGGGATAAATACAGAGAGCAAAAGACAATATGATTGTTCGACTCAACTTAACTTTAATTCTCTCTAACCTTAAAGGGCCAATAATCTTGATAAACTCTGGTTCAGACACAGAATAGGAGACACTTTTGCCACCAATTGACCTTCAAAATTAAGTAAATTACATCTCAAATAATAATTATGAGGGAAAATAATGAAATAAATGAACTGACAAATTCAGCTCTATAAAAGAATTAGGCTATGTAATCAGGTGTGGAGTGTTAACATTATTCAGAATAAATAAAGGATAGAATAAGATTTCTCCTTCACAAATAAGAGATAGCAAAGAAAAAATGAAACAAACAATTTAAATAAATAAATAACATTATTTATTTATTTGGTTAAACTCATTTAGCTTTCTCACATCTCCATGTCTCCCAATTGTATGTATTCATCTTGAGAAGACATGTAATCACACTCCACACTTCTCCATCTGACTTGCATGTCCTTCTCCGTCCGACTTGCATGTCCTTGTAAACAGTGGTTCTCAAATTGTTGCTTCTCACCAGGTAAGTAGACGTACCACAGATAATCACTGCAACTCCAGCTATGCTTCTTCTTACTCCAGGAAAAGAAAATTGAATTAATACTTCCTGCTTTTCTTTCAGCCTCATATTTTCCCACTCGCGTGCGAATGGGCTACAGAGCTAGCATGGCTAAAAGCTCACTAACCCACACCTAACCATTGTGTGATTGTGCAGCAGCACCTTTTAGGATCTGAAAAGCTCTCAGATCCTGACCTCTGACCTGTCTCTGCCTTCCTGGCCATACTAACTATTCATTTAGTCAGTTAACTAAACCTAACACCCCTAAAACTTCTATTCTATTCTATTCTATTCTATTCTATTCTGTTCTGTTCTGTTTTGTTTTGGGTGAGTTTGGTTTTGGTGTGTTCCCCCCCCCCCCGTTTTTTTTTTTTTTTTTTCTGTCCAGGTACCAGCCTACCAGGTACCAGGTACCAGCTAAAGCCTCAGTAGTGGGATCGCGCCTGTGTTCAGGTACCAGCCAATCCCAAGAGTTCTGTTTCGGTGTTTTTCCCCCTCTTCTGTTCAGGTACCTTCCGATCCCAAGAGAGGTTGCCAGGTGTGTGGAGACTACCCTTCCTCAGACAACAACCAATCATCTACAACACCGACCGAAATGAACGACCCACACGGCAGTGAAGGTCGCAGAGCAGGCAACATGGATCCAAGATGATTGCCGAGACCAGCTGATGCTAAGACGGAGGCTGACCGAACAATGAAGGGGGAACCGACAAGGCTACTGAGACACACACACACAAGAAAACGCTCTAAAACAAGGGCCTAGCTTTGTTTATAAGCCACACCAAATGCTCATAGCTAGGTTGAGGGACAACAACCTCACACCTAGCTGCAGGAATACAGTCATAAACCCTTCTGCTACGATTGAGGAAAATACTCAAGGTTCTTCACTCATGATGCTATTGGTTACCCCAGTTACCACTGAACTCAGCCGATGAAGACGAGTGATGTCCTTGATGCAAATGATGATTTTTGCTTATCTAGATGCAATAAAGGATGATTTTTGATGATTCATGCCATTAATAATAATGATGAAGAAGTTTATTTCCACATTTTTCTTGATATATCTGTGCCTCACAAAAGAAGAATATATCCAATGTATGACAATAACGATGCTAATGGTTAACCCTGACAGACAGCAAAGGTGGAATATAATAATTTTGTTTCTTGATTTGGTCGTTGAGGCGACCAAAAGTGGGGAATGTCATGGCAAATTTTATATTCATCATCATATCCTCAAATGTATGTTCATGTGTACAATTTGTCATGTTTTAATACATGACGACTCCATTAATCTTTACACTTTTGAACAGCTGAATCATGATTAAACAGTACAGATCGTATTATTCTCAGTGCAGCACAGTCTCTGCCAAGGCCAGAATATCTGCTCACATGCAGACACACACTGACGCACACACTTATCAAGACAGATAAAGACTGGAGCCAAACCTTCTCATAACATCTTCATCATCCTCCAACATTGCCACTATGGGCATCTGACTCCCTCCCTTTTGTCTCTCACTGTTGGGACCTTTTCTTATCTGTATAAAAAGCTTAAGCTTTGAAACTGTTGGGGCAGGGCGCGGCACTTCCTTCGGACGTCCGCCTGGACGGACGCTAATTTTGTTTCACTTTGTTCCATTTTGTACCTTTTTTCTTAGTTTAGAATAAACATTTTTTATATAAAATCATCAATGCTTCTCCTGGATTCCATCATTCAACCAGAGCAATGAATCATGTCTAAAATGAGGTCAACCGTAAATTCTGCCGTAACAATTCTTAGTTTCTTGAAGGCATCTGGCGATCACATCCCAGTGTCTTGCGATCCCAAATGGGGTCCTGACCCCAAGGTTGAGAACTCCTGCAATAAAGAACCAACATTCTGTGACATTTAACAGTTTTCAAGACTTTTAAACAATAAACAAGTGTCTGGTATTTCTTAATTATTTTAATTTTTTAATCATTTTATTATTTTTATTCATAATTTTATTATTGTATTTTATTTCCTAACACTGTCAATCTTGCATATTTCCAAACTTGACAGAATGGTTGTCATGGCTACGTTGACCATATTTTGAGGACACTTGGGCCGACCTCAAAATACTCAAAGTACTCAACGTTTTCTTGAATCTGCCTCATACTAAATACATTAGAGTAGATAAATAAGTTGTTAATGTTCATAAGGTTTAAAAATCAATTTCTCTTTTGATAAGAAAGACTTAAAAACATCTGAAGTCAGTGGGTCAATCACCTTTATTATGATTATATTAATCTGTCCTTGAAAATTCTCATTTAAGCCATCTTAAAATCACTATCATTGAAACAATGAGAAACATCTCCTAGAAATCAAAACTATAATAAAAAAAAAACCTCAAGGCTTACAGAACATTAAATAATCATTACATACGCACATTGATAAATAAGTGTTACCTTAACTTACTATAGGATAAATCTCTCTGAACCTCTATGTTTTCCTGCTTATGTTTTTAATAAAATCCACTGATATTTGGTCTCTTTCAGTTTTTCTCTTCTCTCTGAAGATAGCACATCAATATACCACTGGTGTGTTCCTAGGTGTACAGCTTCAGCTACATGTAGTTCTGCTTTGACTTTTTATACAACCCACAAGAAGATGAGCTGCAAAAAAGTGGATCATCAACATCTGGAGAGATAAACCCTAAACCCTAACCCTGACATGAAGGAGTGATCAAATGCACAAGGGCGTCAGTGGAGCTGTAACTGTTCTGTTTGAATGGAATAATTACTCCCTTCCTGCCCCTCGTCCTGGTGTTTGGGAATGAAGAAAGAGACCAAACTCTCCCTCTGAGAACCCTGAGGAGAAAATGGATGTATCATGTCCTGACCACGACTACTGCTCCTGTGCTGCATTGGACTTATAGCCCTCAGTGTTATAGAGGAGGTCAGGGCGGAGAACGCTGCGCTCCAAAGACGGATGGAGGAGATGAATCAGGAACAAGTTTGACTTGGAAAGGTTTGCTGCTTCACATGAGGACATTAGGTTTTATACAAGGTAAGAAATGCTATCAAAACATAGCTGTAGCTCCTAAAGTAGCATTAGCGCCTAGCTAAACATAAAACAAGAGGAGCAACTCTGAATAAAATTATCCTCATTATGTATTTTTAAGCCAATTTTATGTGTTTTATTAAGTTGCTATTGTGGCCGTGTAAAATAATAACTTCTGTCACTGCTTCAGGCCAGACAATAAAGTCTATCTATCTATCTATCTATCTATCTATCTATCTATCTATATCTATATCTCTATCTATCTATCTATCTATCTATATCTATCTCTATCTCTATCTATCTCTATCTCTATCTATCTATCTATATCCATATCTCTATCTATCTATCTATCTATATCTATATCTCTATCTATCTATCTATATCTATCTCTATCTATCTATCTATATCTATCTCTATCTATCTATCTATCTATATCTATATCTATCTATCTATCTATATCTATCTCTATCTATCTATCTATCTATCTATCTATCTATCTATCTATCTATATCTATCAATCTATCATCTATCTACAGTTTGTCAGTGAAAGGTTAGTATATTATGCAAATGTCTAAGATGTCCTCTGTTATTTACTGCTATTGTTGAGTTGCGTGAGATTAATATGAAAACTATAGTCATTTGTCATAATACAGAACCGGAAGTTGTTTCACGGTCTTCACTCAAACACGGAAGTCAAGCGTGCATATACAGTAGCCCATAGAGCAAATATTAGCAGAGTTACGGTCTTTTAAAATAACTTGCTCTCCGAGATGCGTTCAGGGTCCTGAGAAACCAGGACATTTTCATCTATTCATAAAATCCAGAAATGACGTGAAAAGAGAAAATGTACAGCAGCTACATCCTTATCATGGCTAGTTTACAGTCTTTTAAAAAGTCCAAAATGGTAAAAAAGTGATTGAAACCTTTTTGTTCCCTTGATTTAAACATATCAATGTTATTTTTAGCCTCCTCTGGGAAAGTCTTGTTTTGTTCTTTTTTCCTCCATTAATTTGCTGGAAGCAACGTTAGCATTACCACAGCAATCCCAACACAAAGCTATAGCTGTTACATTTAAGGAAGGATTTGGCCACAGTTGACACATAGAAAAGGGCATTTTAAGAGACACAGAGTGCATATAAAGTTATTCCATCTGTGGATAAAAACATTTTATGAGCAGGGCGGGGGTTAACGGCTATTCCACAAATTATTTACAAAAGTAGGCATTTGGTGGGAAAGCACATTCATACATTCTGTCTAAATTAAATCCAGTGGATTTGACCTTTTAACTCAGACTACGTTCAACGTGCGACGTCTGCTAAAAAACTATTATGTTACACATGAATGTTTGCGGATTTATCCTGGATTAACATTTTAAACATGCTGGCTACCACCATTATTACAGTTTATATATCGCCATGGAGACACAAAACTTGCTTAAGTTAGCTTAGCACACAGTACAGGCTAGAGACCAGTGGTTCTCAAACTTTTTTGGCTCAACTTTCTCCGACGACAACATTTTCCTCAGAATACCAGTAATAGTGATAACATTTTTGAATAATATCATTTTGTAAAGAAGTGGAATTCAACAGTATTTTGTACCTTTTTTGCATCGTGACCCTATTTTGATATCAAAAACTTTCAGGCGGCCTCAAAGACACTTTTTTCTTCTAAGTAGTTTTTGATCATGTTTGTTTTATTGTGTTACAAATACAGAGCAGCTTGGATTAGTTACAAGTTGCACCAGCTCGGATATGAAGTGCATTTTATTTTACATAGATTTATATTTGAGAAAGTTAAACCATAGAATACATGTTGTTTTAAATTTAAAAAATATAGTTTTACATAGTTATTATACATTTTTATCAATTACTCTACATTACAGGCAACCCTATTTAAATTCCAGACAACCCCACATGTGTCCACGACCCCACGGTTGAAAAACACTGATTTAGTGGCTTCAGAAAATTTTTATTCCTATAGTTTTTATAATTTCCTGTCTTCTCCATTCTGGTGTATCTAAAGAAGGATATAAAAAGAGTGGGCAGTGTTATACCTAGGTGAAGGGGAAGGGAACAGGGGAGAGGGAGTCAGAGTAGGAAAATGGAAGGGGTGGGGAAGAGTTGACTGTTTTAAAGTGAGAGTGAAATGTGATGTTATAGTTGTGCATATTGGGCCTATTGTGTTGTGTAATCAGTTCAGCCAGTCTGGTGACAAGTGTGGAGAAAATGAAGGTGGTGACACAGCACCTAGCTTAGCTATTATGGGGGGTGCTGTGAACAGAGGGAAAGGGTGAGTGGTTTTTCCTAAAACTGGTATTTGGAATCAACGTGTCTAAGATTAAGCCCAGTACGAGCTTATCTCACAGTCCAAGGCCAGTGCAACCATGACCAATGTTTGTGCAAGAACCAAGCTCCAGGCCTCACCCTTCATTGATGTTGCCAGCACAATGAGCCTTAGTTATTGTCAAACAACTAAGGCTCACCCCCCCCAGGGGCCCCAGTCAGACCATCATTCTGGTATGTGGTGCGTACAGCCCAGAGGCGGCACAGGCCCACAAACCCAAGCCCAGCAGGGCCATATCCGCACACCCACCAAGACCGGCCTAGCTGGCAAGCCTAGCCAGCCAGACCCCCGAGGGCACCCACTTGGCACCAGAAACCCCCGAAGGCAAGGCCCCCAAGGGAGAACCTTCCCCCAGCCCATGAACCGGCAACCATCCAGCAGGGCCAGGCAGCCTCAGAAGGGGAAAGGAAAGCAGCCCAGGCCCCACCGCCCACAGGAAAACACGGTGCACTCCGGTTGGATGACTGTGACATCACGAAAAAGAGGAGTTGTCGATATTTATATAATCGCACGAGAATGTAGTTAAAGGTATGTGTTATAAACGCAACAATAAACAGGTCAGTGTTCCTAAGGAAGGAGAACAAGAAGGTTGGACTCTCTGGATTTTTCATAGCCACATTTTTTATCAACAGCCAACAGAGAAGAGATAAAACTGCACCAGTAAAACATGAACTAAATCAAAGTTGCTTCAGTTTAGTTACAGTATGAGAGGAAACAATATAGTGAATGTGATTTTGTTTTTACACATGATGATGTTTTGGTGATGTAGTTACTTGAAATATAATCTCAAGTATTTTATTTTGAAAAGTAACCGGATATTTTATTGCGGAGTATGTGGTTAACTTCCTGTTTAGCTTAATTTGCTCTGTGCGGATTGACGCGTCATGCTCCGGTGTCCACCAGAAATAGAAGTCCTGCGTATATCTGGCGGAGGACATCGGACTACCGCAGCTGGGAAAGAGCAGACGCATCGCAGTGGACCCGGTGGAAGTTAACGCATAGACTGGAGTGGAAGTCAATCAGCTCCGGTGACACAGCGGAGACGTAACGCAGCAGAGCCGCATTCAGTGGAAATTGGGGGTAAGCCTAGCATTAGCAAAAACCTTGTATTAGTGTTAGCCTAACAATAGCATTAACCTATCAATAGCATTTACCTAGCATTAACATTAGCTAATAATAGTTAAGCATTAGCAAGAACCTATCATTAACTCATTCAGTGCCAGCCATTTTCCATTTTTTGCTGTGAGCTGCTGGATACTTCTTATCCCTACATAGCGCCATAATCTCCCTCATCCCTGCTTCTCTCTTCTTAGCTAATGGTAGCATCAGTGGCTAATCTGTCATCTAAAGGTGCGCTGCTGCCACCTTTAAGACACCAGTTGTCACTACATCAACAGAGAAGCCTGATATTCACAGCAGAACTCCGTCACAGCGTATCCTAGCAACCTCCATGAAAAAATGCAATTGACGAGTTTTTTCGCCAATGGCACTGAGCGTTTGGAAATTACAAATGATCTCATCAATGGTACCGAGTGAGTTAACGTGCAGTGCCCATAGTATGTATATATTTAGCACTGTAATATAGGCTAGCATACATCTGCAGTTTGCTGAGAGAGAGAGAGAACTACAAATTAAGTTTCTTCTCTTGATTCTTGTTTTTTTATTTTGCCATTGAAAGAAGCCATTACGTCTCAAAATAACTTCACTAATCAATCGATCCAATTCATAACACGTGTTATGACAAAAAACTTCACAGAACGCAGGTAAAAGACCTTACTCTTTGTTATCTAATTATTTCACGACTTTGATGCTTTAGACTCACATTACATAAATCAATTCTGTCTTGTATTGTTGAGTATTAGAATATCAAAAGTTATGTCCAACCCTCCTCCTTTATCTGGACTTGGGACTCTGAGAGAAGCTATGACATCATCATCAGCAAAGGAACTTTGTTTTATTCATGACAACCTAGGACATCATTAACACATTTCTTAACATTGAGCTGTTGCAAAGTTGCATTTATTAACGATATCATTGCAGTCCACACAAATCCAACGTTGCACTAACCAAGCAGCAGCCATGTTGAAAGTCTCAGCTCTGTCTGTCCCTAAACCGCAGGATTCGTTGCTTTCATAGATAGATGTAACATCAGCATTACCTAGCAAAGGCATTAACGTAGCAATAACCTAGCATTAGCCTCGCAATAGCAATGATAATGCAGTAGAACAGGAAAAAAATGTATAACCAGTTAGAAGTCATTTAAATAGTAGTATGTGCTGAGCTGGCTCCCGGATATAGGTACATTTCCTGTTTCAAAATAAAAGCTTCCCAAATATACAGCTGTTGGTGTGGGTGTGTGTGTGTGTGTGTGTGCAAAAGAGCAGCAAAAGAGCAGAGCAGAGCGGAGCTCACAGAGGAATTTATTTACTAAACATGAACTTTTTCTTCTGAGAAATGATACGATACCTCAACATCAAACTCTATCATTTACCATCTGACTCTGGCTCTGAGGTAATCATCTACTGCTTTTTTATTTGCTGGCTCAACTGGAAAGCTAAGTAGCAGGCTAGCTAGCTACAAGTAGCAAGCTAACTAGCAGAAGAATGGCTCTTTCCACAACAGAATACAGCAGTCTTCTCCAAAAGATTACTGAACTGGAGACTACAGTGCGAGGAATACAAGTAAACATTGAGGTTAATGGACACTGTGGATATGATAATGATACGACTGTGCCGCTGTTTCAAAACAGCGGAGTGGATAAAGCTAACTCGCAACCAGCCCGTGCTAACAAAGCTATCAGGCCTAGGGAGGATCCTGTTCCCGTTGATAAGCCAACAGGTGCGAGTCCTCTTTGGAATACTCTGGGAGCTAAGCCTAAGAAAAAGTCATATCCACTTCAAAGGCTAACGGGCCGAGCAAAGCGCCCTGATATCAATAATGAGACGGACTGGCCTGCACTGGCTTCGCAGACTGCAGCCTCAACATCGACTCCCTTGTCTGCCCAGGCACAAAAGTGGACATCTGCTAAAGGCAGGAGTATCACCAAGTCACAAACCCAGTTTCATGTAGAACTGGGTAATCGATTCGCCCCACTGCTGAATGACCAAGGATCTGGCTCTAATGAGGTCAACACACAACCTTCTGGAACTGCGAAGACTGAAAGTGCTTCAGGAAAACAAAAGCGACATGGTAGGCCAAAGCAACAACCTCATACACTGATAGTGGGAAACGTTTCTGTTAAAGATGCTCAGAAGATGTTTAGCAGCAACGTGAAAGTGATCTGCTTACCTAATGACACAGTATCAGACCTGGCTGACAAAATCTTGCATATCGTTGCAGATTACCCACATTTGAAAAATGTTGTGATTCATTTTGGGTTAAATGATTTAGCCAAGGAGGAGTCTGAGGTGTTAAAGCAGGATTTCACCCATCTGCTAAAAACTGTGAGCTGTATACAGCCTAAAGTGTTCATCAGTGGCCCGATACCTCCAGTCCGCAAAGGAGATCTGAAATTCTCAAGGATTTACTCTTTGAATAAATTCTTCGGCTTGTGCTGCCCTTTCACTAAATTTTATAGAAAATTTTCCTATTTTTTGGGAACGTGGTCATCCTTTTAGAGCAGATGGACTGTGTCTAAACAAGGCTTGAGTAAAACTCTTCACATCCAACTTGTTTTACTTCACCAGTCACACTGCTATCAGTTCTAATAAAGACAGAGGACAACATGTACCATTGGAGAACAAAACAACAAGGAAAGAACATGGAGTTGATGAGCTTCCAGCAAGAAATAAAAATCGCCAAAATGAAGAGGTCAACCCAACCCCCACATCTCAGGACCCACCTGCTTCACCCCAAAATTCACCTACTTCCACCTCATCCAGCTTCTCTCCTACCCCTGCCTTCTTGGATTTAACTGCCCAGATGAACGAGCTGGTTCTGGCTGGCACAAGACTGACACCCCACCCTTTACCCCACCATGGTCAATCTGCACCACCCATCCCTCTTCGACGATACCAGGCTCAGGATCACTCTTCTCCTCAGGCCAGCTGTGTTCATCTTAGAGCGACACAGGTCTGATGTGTGCTGGGTCCGGACTGCAATAGCTCTATTTTTAGGAACAACCAGAAAAAGTCAGGGCCCTATGGAGTTAATGCAGCTTCTTTAATTCCTGTGGTGACAGGTAACACAGGTAAAATTGTGAAATTAAAGAAAAGCAAAAAGCTTTATAGAGATAAAAATTTGACTCCTATAACATGTCATCCAAAAAGTCCACCAGTGTCTCCAGTAAAGTCTTTAAAATTAGCTCTTCTTAATGTTAGATCTCTTGTTAACAAGTCACTAATAATTAATGATTTTATTTTGACACATCACTTGGACTTTTTATTTCTTAATGAAACATGGTTGAATGATGGTATCAGTAATACTATTCTCAATGAAAGTGCACCACAAGACTTTATTTATTTAAATAAGTGTCGTACTTGCACGAAAGGTGGTGGAGTTGCTGCCATTTTTAAATCAATATTTCAGTGCAAAGAAATAATATTTGGGGATTTTATCTCCTTTGAATATATGTCATTCTTACTGAAGGGTGATTCAAGAGTTCTGTTTTTAGTTGTTTATAGACCCCCAAAATATTCTGGAGAATTCATGGATGAGTTTGCTGAACTGCTGTCAGTTGTATGCACTGAATACAACATTTTAATAATAACAGGTGACTTAAATATTCATGTAGACAATAACATGGACAATACTGCCAAAGAACTGTATGCTTTAATGGATACTTTTGGTCTTACACAACATGTGACTGGTCCGACACACACTCAAGGTCACACTTTGGATCTGGTTATCTCTAAAGGTGTTGATATCTCTGCTGTTGATGTAAGAGACTTAGCTCTATCTGATCATTTCTGTGTTTTTTTTGACCTAGAGACTGTAACATCTGTTCCCCCTACTTCTGTGTGTTTAAAGAAAAGGTACATAAATGAGAACACAAGTGCACAGTTTATGGAAGCCATAGCAATGACACCAACATTGAGTGCTGAGACAGTTGATGATCTTCTGGATGAGTATAATAGAAACGTCTGTAATGTCATAGATGTGGTGGCTCCAATCAAAACTAAGAGAAAACCAAACACACAGAAAACACCTTGGAGGAGGACTGAGATAATGCAGAATTTGAAATCTGACTGTAGAAGAGCTGAGCGTAAATGGAGATCAACAAAACTCCAAATTCATCTAGAACTGTACAAAATAAGTCTGCGAAAATTCAATGATGGCTTGTTCAAAGCAAGGCAGCAATACTTTTCTGAAATTATTGCCAAAAATGTCAACAACTCTCGCACGTTGTTTTCTGTAATTGAAAAGCTCACAACCCCCCCAGATCAGATAGCCCCTGAATTACTGTCAGCTGGAAAATGCAATGAATTTGCTGTATATTTCAATGAAAAAATACAATCAATAAGGTCAAACATCAGAACAAACCAGCAAAATCACAAAAAGCTTGAACAACTTCAACCACTGAGGGATGAGTCAACTACAATGTCAGAGTTTATTACAGTGAACCCAAAAACAATAGAGGAGACTGTTCAGCAGCTGAATCCATCAACGTGTTGCCTTGACACAATACCCTCAAACTTCTTTAAAACTGTTGTAAAGTCAATTGTCACTGATTTGTGTCAGATAATTAACTGCTCATTCCAATCAGGCACCATACCTAAATCCCTGAAAGTAGCTGCTGTGAAACCTCTGTTAAAAAAGAGAACACTGGATGCCTCTATACTGGCTAACTATAGACCAATCAGAACCTTCCATTCATAGCCAAGATCATTGAGAAGGTGGTCTTCAACCAACTGAGTCAATTCTTAACATTCAACAAAATATTTGATAAATTTCAGTCAGGTTTTGGTTCTCATCACAGCACAGAAACTGCTCTGATCAAAGTGATCAATGACATAAGGTTGAACACTGATTCAGGAAAAGTATCTGTTCTCATTCTATTGGATCTAAGTGCTGCATTTGACACTGTAGATCATACAGTTTTGTTGCACAGATTGCAAACATGGGTTGGACTAAATGGAAAAGTAATGCAATGGTTTAAGTTCTACTTGGAGGAGCGAAGTTATTTTGTAAGCATTGGAAACTTTGAATCTGACAGATTACCAATGTCCTGTGGGGTTCCACAGGGATCTGTTCTTGGACCTCTTCTGTTTAGCCTTTACATGCTTCCTTTAGGACAAATTTTACAGAACTGTAAGGTTGATTATCAGAGCTATGCAGATGACACACAACTATATCTATCACTGAACCCAGATGACCATGGTCCCATTGAGGTGTTGTGTGACTGTTTAGAAAAAATAAACTGCTGAATGAGTGAAAACTTCCTTCAACTAAACCATGACAAGACGGAGGTGATTGTCTTTGGTAACAAGGAAAAGAGGACTGCTGTCAGCAATTATCTTGAGTCTCGATCTTTAAAAGCTAAAGACCAAGTCAAAAGCCTTGGTGTTCTGATTGACTCAGATCCTACATTCAGCAGTCAGATCAAATCTATCACAAAAACAGCCTTCTACCACCTAAAGAACATCTCCAGAGTGAAAGGTTTAATGGCTCAGAAAGATCAGGAGAAACTGGTCCATGCTTTTATCTCCAGCAGACTGGACTATTGTAATGGTCTTCTGACAGGAATCCCCCAAAAGAGCATCAAACATCTACAGCTGGTTCAGAACGCAGCAGCTCGGGTCTTAACCAGAACAAAGAGGTCAGAGCACATTACTCCAGTTTTAAAGTCTTTACACTGGCTCCCAGTCAGCCTCAGAATAGACTTTAAAGTTCTGCTGCTGGTGTATAAATCTGTGAATAGGTTTGGTCCAGAATACATCAGTGACATGTTAGTCAGATATGAACCCAGCAGGTCTCTGAGATCTATGGACACAGATCAGATAGTGGAGCCCAGAGTTCACAGTAAACATGGTGATGCTGTTTTTAGTTGTTATGCTGCAAAGAAGTGGAACAAACTGCCAGCGGAGCTGAAGTCAGCATCACATGTGAACATTTTTAAATCAAAGTTAAAGGCACTTTTTTATCTACTGCATATGATTGAGAGAGAGACTTTTTGTCATGTTGTTGATGTAATGATGATTTTACTGATGATTTTAATTGATTTTACTGATGATTTTAAATGTTCTTATTGATTTTAAACAATTGAATGTTTTATCATGTAAAGCACATTGAGTTGCCTTGAGTATGAAATGCGCTATATAAATAAATTTGCCTTGCCTTGCCTTGAATCATGGTTTGATCCCACTGTGAGTAAAGCTGGCAGGCAAACAGCATGGGATGGATTCATATGTTAAAAGCATGAACTGTGTCAGTCATTGGCGGATGTCAAAACAGGCATTAAAATCTTTCAAGTGAAGAAATGTAATAATTAAAAAAAGAAGACATTAATAGGGATGTAAATGCTGATATATATATATATATATATGCACAAAACCTAGTGCTCACGGCTCGTCACTGAAACCAGTGACGTGCCGTGAGCACTAGGTTTGGGTAGGCAGGGCGTTGCAAATCGAGACCACCAATAATAATTCCATATATTTCTGCTGGCAAGTGTTAATTCAATTCAATTCAACTTTATTTGTATAAAGCAATTTACAACAGTCATCTCAATGCGCTTATCAAAATATAAAATTCATAATAAGAAAGAAAAAACCCAACAAAATCCACATGAACAAGCATTTAGCCATCTAACAAAACATGAGCAATTATTTAATATAGCCTCCATACTCTCCCAACAAGATATATCTCATGACACGACAGCGCATCGTTGTTTGTGTTGGAAACAGAGAAAATGACAACAACTCAGAAAAGCCTCAGTGAGGAGCATTCACAAAGTCAATCCTTCCTTTCACTGTGAAAAATACCAACAATGTTCTGACCTTACCTTTGCTGAAGCTCTGGTAACTCAGGTGTTGGTCTCTCATCTTTTAAAAGCTGTCGTTTTTCCTCAAAACAAAGTTTCTCTATCGCCTAGCGCTGTCATCCTGCCTGTAGTGTTATCCCTCCCTCTAGCTAGAGAACATAGCAGCAGCGGCCACATGAAATTAATTCACTAATGTACTGTGAACTTACATATAGCATTTAGCATAGCTCGGTTACGTCCAAAGGCAGCGTAGAGAGCTGCCTTTTTACGTAAATGGTTGTCATCTTGGGAACTGACTGCGTATGTGCAAAAACACATAAAAACACGCTATGGGAACAGAGGTAGAACAGCCGTGTGCTTTTGGGAGGGGGCGTGCGAGACTGTACAGCCGTACCATGAAATAGCGCCGTTTAGTCATTTGGGCTATGAAATGCACAAAATGCTGACACTGTCAAACTTTGTACCCATAGCCGAAAACAAACAACATATTCAGACTCAGAAATAAAACGCGTCCGCTGGTGTCACATTTTCCATGAAATAAGCATTTAGTTTAGTTTTTGGCCTCTAGCGGACTCTACCCATGAGGGATGCACATATTCAGACCTTTCTGCTAATATTTATTACGTGTGGCACGATCCGAGCATTTCTGGAGTTTTCCTGTGTTTCGGTCTTTCACACTGCTCTCTCCCATAGGGTTAGGGTTAATACATGGAGGCGGTGCCTTCCTTCTCACTCGTGGGCGTGGTTCCAGCGCCTCTAACTGACACGCCCCCAGCGTTAGAGAGCAGAGGGAAGTGCTTGTTTTAACATGATTTTCAGACTTAATTTTATATACGTAACGATTGGTTTCATCTTTCAGATTTGGCTCAGTGGTCAATGACACATGTATCTGTGGTGTGACAAACTCATAACACAAATGTATTTGTGCTTTACACGGACTTTAAGCTGGGGGAGCTTTCAGGCACTGCAGGATTTGAATCCATGATGACATGTTACTAATACTAACATTTGTTATTGTGGTCCCAGCAGCTCTTTGGTCTTGCCCGTGTTGGAGTCATTGAGTGTGTGGACAGGTGTCTTTTATACAGGTACCAGTTCAAACTGGTACAGTTAATATGGGTAATGAACGGGGAATAGTAGGGCTTCTTAAAGAAAAACTAACAGGTCTTTGAGAGCCAGAATTCTTGCTGGTGATCAAATACTTAATGTATGCAATAAAATGCATTCTTTTTTTGTTAAATCATACAATGTGTTTTTGTGAAAAGCTCTTTAATTCTAGTGTGAACGACCACTGAAGCAAAAAGAAAGGACTGACTGTGTTGTCTACAGAGATAAACATTCAATATCTGAGGACATTTGGCTGGACCCAAACAAACACTTAGTGGTCACATGGTTTCTATCTGTGGATATAACTGATAGAACAAATGTGTTGCTTTCTCAATATTTACTGTATGCGTTATATCTTTGATGCAATAATCTTTTCATAAAAATGTATTTCTTTTTCAATGTGGACAAGAAAGAAATGTATTTTAATCTCTTGAATGAAATAAATCAATAAACCTCAATGAGAGACCCTTCCATTCTCTTTAAACACATAAGAGGGAACAAAGCAGCAACGTATTTTATGGAGAGATAAGTTCAGACATTTTTGAAATGACGTATTTGTAAAATAGAAATCTTAATTGTAAAGGGATAGAGAATAATGACAAACACAATGTATTATGAAAACCACAGCTATTCTAACATACAGTACATGTTTTTGGGCTATGTGAAGAAGCCAGAGTACTAATAGAGAAATACCGCACAGGCATGATGAGAACATGCAAATTCTACACAGAGGGGTGTCAACCCCATGCAGGCCTGGCTGTAAAGTAAAAGAGCCTCCTTATTTTATTGTTAATGACATAGAGATGGCCAGTGTATCGTGATTCAACATATATTGAGTTTTGGCGATATATGTTCATGCAATACATTTTTATTGCACTGAGATGGAGCGTTTGTGTACATGAAGTGTACAAGTGTATGTAAAGTTAAAGGAGTGAACAAGGGTTCATTAGCATGTTAGCTCTCTGAAAAGCTTCAAATCTTTCTAAACAGCTTCTGTAACATCTCACAGCTTCTCCATCAGCTGCTCTGCATTTCATTATGAGGTGCATTCACTTTCCCCAGGAGAGTGTGGGAAAATAGAGTCTCTATAGGAAACCCTAACATATGATCCCTGATATCCAGGTTAGAAGAGTGCTTAGATTGATCAGAAAGAGCTGAACTAGTTTGAAAAACACTTCTTTATCAAAGTCTCCTCTTTACAGTAGAATATATTCAACCATTAGCAGGAGGCAGAAAATCCCAGGTTGAGTGAAGGCAGTACAGGGTGGTTAATTGTTCACCCTCTCCTCTCTGTGTGACCTGACTCACTTTGACTTTCACACGTCATTGAACACTAACTAAACCAGATACACAGACTCATTGTGACCCTGTATTGACTGTGTTTGGGGCCAATCAGCATCACTTCTAGATTGTGGATATCCATCAGATGGTACTATTGATATGTTCAACAGTGATAAACAGTGAATGAAAGCTGCTTCAACTGTTTACTGTTATTAATAATTAAACTTCACTTCCCTTATTAAGAGATTTTATGAACTCACCTGTTCACTGGTGTTGTGGATTATCCTGCAGCTGCTCCCAGGGTTTTCTCCAGTGCTGTTGAGTGTAGGGGACCCCAATGTTGTAGTGATGGCACCCCCTACGCTCCGTTTTCAGCAACGTAGGGAGATTTTCTGTTGTTTTTTCATTTTTTAATCAATACTATCGTAATAATTGTTGCACACTTGGACACAAAGGGACTTCCAGATGTTCACGGGTTGGTTAAACTCATATTTTAATCTGAATAATCCAGAAAGACATACATCAGCCTCACCATCTATTTAATACAGGCGATCTGGACGGATGCTCCAGTCTTTACCTGAGGACCCCTGCAGCCCTTTAGCTGCCCCTGATGCTGCCTGTGTGTATGTAATAACTGTCCATGTATATAAGCTCTGAGGAGAGCAGACAGTCTGTTCTCCTCAGAGCTTACAAACTGGAGAACACCACCATGTAGTAGTTTTCATTAAAATCCTACATGTCCCATGATTCTTAGCTCTTCTCTGTAGTCCTTGTTCTCCTGGGACGTGTTTTAAAGGTGTTTCTACTGTCGTAGCTGGTCTGTCAGTCTCTCCTCTCATGATGAAGACCAGGGTGGAGCAGCCATTTATAAAGTTTATTAAATTAATTTACTAAAACCATGATAAAGCTGTTATTAAGTCACTGATTCTCAACATGTGGCTCTTTATGTCTTCATTTTAATTATTATTTCCCCAGAAAACCTTAAAAAGGGAAACTTTTTAAACCCTTTTTTTTAATCCTTTTCTTTGGCTGTTTTACAATTTTCTTTGTCCCATTTTTGTCACTTTTCAAAAAAAAAAAAAAAACACTTTTTCTTGTTTTTTTCAGATTTTTGCTCCTTTTGCCAAAAAATATCTCTCTTTTTGACACTTTTATTCAATTTTTGTCTAATCTTTAACCATTGTTAAGCACTTTTCATCCAAATAATCAACCTTTGGCAAAATAAATAGCACTTCCTACATTTTGCCTCTTTTTGTTCCACATTTTGCTCATTTAAGCTACCTGTAACCATTGCATACCACCTGTTTCCTCTTTTTTGTCATTTTTTTGCCACTCTTGACTGTTTTTGGTCCATTTTAGTCACTTTTCACAATTTTCTTGCCACTATTTTGCCACTTTTGGACCATTTTTTACCACTTGTTATTTATTTTTCATCACTGTTAACTCTTTGTTTACCTTAGTCAAATGGCTGGATGTGATTGGCTGATCACCATTCAATCAATCTAACTGGATCAATACGTTCTCAACAATTAATTCCTCTGTAAAAAGTGACGGAGATGATTTTTAGTTTTAATTAAAGTGGATGATGTAAAAAAGACAATTATTCTGAAATGTGTCGGTTTCTGAACCATTTTATTGTTGATGTAACAAAGATCTTAGAACTCTCACATTAACTAATAAATGACTTTGATCACCGTGCTTTCCTTTTGTTGTCATATTGGAATAGTTTTTGTAACGTTACACAACAGATGGATTCACTCAGAAAACAATATACGGATATATATATATATATATATATATATTTATACAGTATATTTATAATCTGCTGTGCTAAAAATATTGACCCCCAAAATATAACCTTTTTGTTTTAGTATTTATTACTAACACACAACTACAGAGATTACACTAAACTAGAAAAATAACTTTTTTTTTTAGAGAAATAAGTGAAATATTTTTTTAAAATATAACTTGTTTAAACAGATTGAAATATGTATTGTTTAGTGCATGTCTAATAGTTTTTTTCTTACTTTATTAATATAGTTTAAGTGAAGGCACAACACGTTTTTTTTAAAAGAAAAAAAACTTTATTCACATTGTTCCATTATTACAAGGTTTCAAACAGTTTTAAATGAAACTTTAGCCTCAAGGTGTGGAAATAAATTCAAATGTGAATGACTATAAATAATAATAATAATAATAATAATAATAATAATAATAATAATAATAATGGTAAAAAGTAAATCATTCAGGGTTTTAAAAAGTAAAAAGCCTAATTCAACATCTCTTCCTTTTTTTAAAAAAAAAAACGTCACTTCCGGTACGTTTTTAGTGTGCTAGCACCATAGCAACAGCATAAAGCATGATTATTGTTTCCGAAACAAACAAATAGATCCTATACATAAACTGAATAGATACTATATAAGTTAAGGATACATTTCTCACTAGTATCCTTTACTATTTCTCACAAAGAGAGGGAGACAGACGGGGAGACGAACAAACATGAATGAGATGAACTGTGTGTGGAACATGTTGTGAGTGTGTGTAAGTTTGTAGTTATAGAAGTATGTATGTGATCTATTGTGGATGAAGTTGCTGATGAAAGTTCATTCATGTACCTTGAAGATGATGTCAGGGTTGGACCTGGAGGTGCTGTTTGAAGCAATGCAGCAGGACGTGCCACCGTTGAGTTCTGTTGCGTTTCCACAGAGAATAGCCCCTTCAGCCGTTCCAGGCGGTTCTGGCCTTCACAGCTGGGTTAGAGAATGGCTCGTGGCTTACCCCAATGGGTCGCGGGCCGGGCTTCTTTCGGCTGTTACGCACATCACTAGATGCTGGATTCGTCCGAACCAAGCAGCTGTTGATTCCAAAAATCTAACTGTTTCAACTAAAAATAAAATGAACTAAATTAAAAGGTGGGGAAGGGAAACGCGTTGAGTATGAAACGCCAGCGTCCCAAAACTGAAGTTAGGAGCGGCTTTCTTCCTTTTAAAGCTTATCTTTGGGACTTGCCTCCCAAGAAGGAAACTTCGTTGATTGGTTTAAAGTTGCCAGCATCTCAGCTGGCTGCCCTTGGCTGTGTCTGGTGTGTGTGTTTATGTTTCTTGCTTCTCTCGACGAGGACAGTCGCACTCTCTGTTTCTCCCTCCCTTCCTTTCTTATCTCTCTCCCAGCTGCTGCTTTGTCAGGTCTTGTGAGCCTAACAAGAGCCTCTCTCTGTAACTCATCCAAAACCGGAATAATGGAATTAATTAGTTGGTCTCTCAGTGCTATCGATCAGATTTTTTCGACAAAAAGAACCGAGGGTGGTGAACCCGCATGTCCAAGCGGGACGTTTGCGGCTGGATACACTCTTGACCCTTGGAACAAGTGGCGAGTTGTGTGTCTGTCCATCCTTTCCGTGGAAGACGAGGAGGACATCTACATGATTGGAATAATGATAGTAGGCATGCTGCTGATCGGAGCTGGTGGCTTCCTAATCTATCGAAAAGTCCGTACTACGCTGGCGACTGTTTTGGAAAAGCTGCCAGTGATTTCTGAAGGATGTAGCAGGGCTCTGAACACTCAGACTCATGTGTTGATCGATATCAAAAGCAAGAGCTGCTTTTGGATCGTCTACACGTTATGGATAACAACTGGGAGAAGTTGGAGACCCGGCTTGGAAGTGGAAACTAGGCCACTCATTGGATTACAGCAGAGAGACCCAGGACAGAAGGCTATTGGAAATTAACATAGCCTGTATCAAATCACATTGCTTATCTCCCTTTCGGCTCCCCAGCCAGCCAAGGCTAAAGCCAAGGTTGTCTCATCTCTTATCACCAGGAAGTTTCTGCAGACGGCGGCTCTTACCCCCACTCCCTCCCCCCGCTCCTTCCCTGCATTCCCACCTGGAACTGTTGATGCTGAACTTTTCCACACGTCATCTGGTTGTCAGTAATGCAGCTACAGGTCTTCAACTTCAAATGCCTCGTTGGCCATCTTTCCCCACCTCCCATCCGCAGCTGCATGGAGGCGTGGTTGCAGCACCCATTGGCAGCACGCCCATGTCCCCAAACGGCTGGAATCCTGCTGTTCTTCCCACCTGACCCCCTCCCCCAGCCAACCTCCCACCCAACCCTTCCCACATGCCTTGTCTCGAGTTGTTTGACTGTGTCATGCTTACATTTATGTTTGCAGAGGCGGTTTTTTTTCCTGGTTTCACACTGCTTTCTCTGTTTAGGGAAATCAGTTTCAAACTGGCAGTTTTTTTTTCCCCTCACCCCTCCTCTCCTCCTGTTGTTGATCCCTTTTTCACCTAAATATGTGGGCGCCGCAAAAGGCTGCCCCGGTGTGTTGATGTCTTCTTTCACTGCAACTACCAAGTCAAATTCCTCGTATTGTTCTAAACTGTACCTGGTCAATAAAGCTGATTCTGATTCTGATTCTGATTCTGATGTGAGACAAAGACAAACAGGAGGGATGATTCCTAGATTTACACATAAACCATAATAATGAGTTCAGCATATTCAAATAATCTTTTCAACATCATATCTTGAAATATCATGTAATACGAAAGAGTTTGATACCAAACATGACTGGAAACCATCCTAGGATCACTTTAGGAACCGGTTAATGAATTTTACTTGTAATTACTCATAAACATAAATGTCAAAAATCATGTTATGCCTCTTCTTTACTATATGGTTGCAGTAGATACCTTAAACTAACTTTTGTGATGTTTTCTAGTATTTTAAGCACTTTTTAAATGATGAAACATTTAAAATAGCATTCTGTGGGTATTAAATTATCTGAAAAGAGTGGAATAGGACAGACATGGTTTGCAATATCAATTTCTGTAGAAATCATTCCAATAATGTTTTAGTTTGTAACTTTTCAAACATAATACAATTTCTTTGTTCTCCCTTCTTCACTGGGACACATCTCAGAGAAGAGGTCTGGAAAGTGTCCTTCTGTGACATCTCACCACAGGGGGTCAGGGGTCAGTGGGACAGTTCTGAGATCTTACAGCATCCCAAAAGTATCTGTTTGTAAAGGAGGGAGAAGACGGACATTCTTCCCCCGTGTGGAGTCGTAAAAAGAGTTCGTACTGAATATTTCAAAGAGTTGAGTCAGTCTTTTTGGCTACGGTATTGGGTTCAAAGGCCGCATAGTGGGTTAGCTATGCACCTCAAAGTTACAGGGGCAGTTATTGTGTAAACAGTTTGTGATAAAGAAACAGGCTCCTTGGTTAATTCCTGCTAGGAAGAGAGTCTTTAGGCTTGATGTGGTTTGGTTCCCTACACCGACATACAACACTTAAAAATAAAATGCACCACAATGATACTCAACATATTTTAATTCTTTTTTTTTAATTCAACTTTTATTTCATCACAATCCAAACACCAAATGTGAAACTTCTTTAATAAAATGTTTCCACCCACTGTTGAGAAACATACATGTTAGGTTGGATGGAGTGTGTAACCAACCTGGAGAAGTGAATGGTTGCAGAGAACCATTGAATCTATTGTTGGTGAGACTTCATCATGACACTGATCATTCACTTTGATTGACAGGACAGATGATCAGAGGTGCTGAGTTTTTACCACCATAGTTTAAACCAGGACTAAAGTATGGGTGTAGTTTATGAGTGAAGCAGCAGTGAGTGAAGGAGTAGATCAGAGCTGCTGCATCTACATCATAAAAGGAGACCACACCCTCCTCATAGTCCACAAACACACTCACCCACACCAGGGGTGTGTTCTCTCCCCACTGCTATTCTCCCTCTACACCAATGACTGCACCTCAGGGGACCCCTCTGTGAAACTCCTGAAGTTTGCATACGACACCACCATCATCGGTCTCATCAGGGATGGGGACGAGTCTGCCTTCAGACGGGAGGTGGAACAGCTGGCTCTCTGGTGCAGTCAGAACCACCTGGAACTGAACCCACTCAAGACTGTGGAGATGACAGTGGACTTCAGGAGAAACCCCCCCCCCACTCACCCCCCTTACCATTCTGAATAGCAAAGTGGCTACCGTGGACTCCTTCAGGTTCCTGGGATCCACAATCTCACAGGACCTGAAGTGGTCCTCCCACATAGACACAACCAGGAAAAAGGCACAGCAGAGGATGTACTTTCTGCGACAGCTGAGGAAGTTCAACCTGCCCCAGGAGCTGCTGATAATGTTCTACACCTCCATCATTCAGTCTGTTCTGTGCACCTCCATCACTGTCTGGTTTGGATCTACAACCAAACTAGACCGACACAGACTACAAAGGATAGTCAGGACTGCAGAAAAGATCATTGGTGTTGATCTGCCCTCCATCCAAGACTTATACCTGTCCAGGGTCAGGAAACGGGCAGGTAGCATCACTGCAGACCCCTCCCACCCTGCACACAATCTGTTTAAACTCCTCCCCTCAGGCAGACGCTATAGATCACTGTACGCTAAAACTTCCCGCCATAAAAACAGTTTCTTCCCTCAGGCTGTCACTGATCAACACTAAACAGTCAAAGAGTGTCAGACCTGTTTCTGTTACTGTGATATAACCTGGAACTAAACATATCAACCCTGGAACAACCTGTCACTGTGAATGTTCATGGACATAATTTTTTCATTTAAATGTTCACCTATTTGCACTACTCATCAATGCACTACTGCACTATTATCTTATTATTATTATTATTGTATTCTTATTTTATTTCATTATTATTATTATTATTATTATTATTATTATTATTATCTTGTTATTTTTTATTTAGTTTGCACATATTAGTCTAACTACTCTTATATTTATGTTTATACTTCTTTTTTATTTTTATTTTTATTTTTATTTTTCTCTTTTTTTATTTATTTTTCTTTATTCTAGTTGATTGTTATTATTTAATGTTATACTACCTGAGAGAGCACAGGTCACCAAAAGAAATTCCTCGTGTGTATTCATTCACCCCTGGCCAATAAAGTTGATTCTGATTCTGACCTTCTCAGGAACACACTTCAGATGAAGAATGACTGGATGATCTTCACATGCTGTATACACATTTCCATCTCTGAGGATCACAGTCCATAAACCATTCTTAGGAGTCTTAGTGATGTCTCCCTTCCTGTTGATGGATTCTTTAACCACTCCTAAATCCCACTCAGTTGTTCCTTTAACCTGAACCTCAAAGTAAAATCTACCTGAACTGAAATTTTGTTTCCCTAAAACACTGACACAAGGATAAAATCTCTCTTTGTTGTGTGGAAGTTTCTTCTTCACATCACTGCAATAAACTTGTTTTCCATCATCAGACAGGACGAGGTTTGGATGAGCTGTAAGAGGATCAAGAGTCACATCTACTGCAAACTGCTGCAGCCTCTTCATCTCTAACATCTTTATCTTCATCATCTTGTCACTGAGTGTGTCCTCCAGCTGAGCCACAGCTCTCAGCACAGTTCCTTCATATGATGATGGATGGACCATGACCTCTGTCCAGTCCTTGGTGGCTGGAGGAGCTTTCAGGGAGCAGAAGTGTTGGAGGAGGTGGTCTTCAGAGTGGGAGAGCTGCTCCACCTCAGAGCTTCTCTTCATCAGCTCAAAGATTTCCTTCTCCAGCTCTTTGATCAAACCTTCAGCCTCTCTCTCTTCTACTTCCTGTTGCTCCTCCATTGTCTTCATCAGCTCCTTCAGGCCTCTCTGACCAAGCTCCATCAAAGCAGTGAACATCTCCACACCTTCAGCTTTCCCTCTGTCTGCTGCTTCCTTCCTGAATCTCACTGACTCTCTGATCTCCTCCAGCTTCTCTCGTCTCTTTTGGATCATCTGCTGAAGATAAACTTTCTTGTCTTCAAACAGATCTTCTCCCAGAGGGACTAACTGGTGACTCCTGTGCTCCAAAACAGAACACATCAAGCAGACACGTGTCTGATCGCTCTGACAGAACAGCTCCAGAGGTTTGCTGTGCTTTGGACACATCATGGTTTCCAGGTTCTCCACAGGCTCCACCAGCTGATGTCTTCTCAGGCCTGATGCTGTCAGATGAGGCTTCAAGTCTCACAGTAGGAGACCATACAGTCCAGGCAGGACTTCAGGGCCTTCACTTTGGTTCCAGTGCAGACGTCACAGAGAACTTCTCCTGGTGCTGCTGCTTTCTGCTCAGATTCACGTCTGAACTGAGAAACCATCTCACGCATCATAATATTGACCTTCAGCTGAGGTTTAGTGCTGAACACCTGATTACACACGGGACACCTGCTGGTGGTACTGGTGTCCCAGTGTGTGCTGATGCATGTTTTGCAGAAGTTGTGTCCACATGGTGTGGTGACTGGATCAGTGAGCACCTCCAGACAGATGGAGCACAGGAAGTGATGTTCAGACATCCCACTGCAGGCAGGAGACATGTCCACAAACTGAGGGACAGAGACAAGCAGCACATTAACAGGACACTCTCATTGTTGTGGAACGTTCCTTTACTAATGTTTCTGAGTCCATCTCACTGAGATCACCTCTAGTATTTAGCATTGATTCAGTCCTCCTGTAGTAATGTGGACAGTCGGCTGTGCCTCAGCAGCTGAATGTAAAAGTGCAATAGTTTGAATGTTTAAGGTTCAAATTAGTTCTAAAGTTCTCTCGTATTGACACTGGAATTTTTCTAAATTATAGGTTAGGTTTTTTGCGCATTTTATTTTAATGTACAATCTTGTTTTCTTTAAAATAACCAATATATTGTGTAATAACAGACTGAAGTTTAACAGCACAAACCTTTAAAGTCTGCATGGACCACACATTACATTTAACAGTGATTTTGTTTGGGAACAAATTAAATTACTTTACTTGTAACTTATAAATACACGTCATTTCTGTGCAACTTGTGACTGAAATTCACAAATTGTGATTAATCGGAATTATTTAGTCAGATTTGCAATTGATTGGTTATTTTTTAATCCTTTGACAGCTAATTTATATTAAAAAAAAATACGTTCCCCATGAGCAGTAGAGACCTTTCTTAGATTATATCACACATCACATGACTTTTAGTGGTGGGTGGTAGATGATGGAAACCAATGGCAAACTGTTTACACATTTAATCTCTAACCTAGAAGCTGCTTAGATATATTTGCACTTCAATCCTGTTTTTTTTTCAAAATGAACATTACATTTATATCAAACCTCATTTGGACTCCGTAGAATGAAAGTTAAAGATATGGAAAACGTCACGTTACCAATTCTAAACTTTAGTTCAAGCTATCTTCAATGTTCCTCAAATAAAGATATCTATGTAGTTGTAGATATCTGAGAAGATGTTTGGACTTGGCAGAAGTAGAAAGTTGTTATTCTGTTTGTTTTATTCATTTTTATATTAACTCGTCACATTTCCTGAGATGCAATTGCCGTTTGCTAAAAAGCAAAAGTGTTGATTGTCTAAAAAAGGAAACAAATGGTTCATTCATTCCTGAGTCAAATATGTTAGTTTCTCATGTATGAATATAATTTCTCTATAACTAAAAAAATATGTTAATTTATGGAATTTTCAGTGGAATACTGGATTACAAAAATATTCAATAGCTACAGCCTTGAAACATATTGTAGACAATTATATATAACATGTTTGATGTGAATCCCTGTTTTAAATGTTAACAAAATGAGCTAAATGCAGAAACCAGTTAGAAAATCGTAACTTACCTTTGACGTTAGACGTCCTATAATTAAGCCCTTCAGTGTTTAAAGGTGTTCCCATAAAAAGCAGCAGAGCAGCAATCCGTCACTTCCTTTCAGCAGCTCAATTCCAATGTTTCCTCAGTTTACAATTTATATCTTTGAATAAAACAAAGTAATGATCACATGTTAAATGTGTCACATTAAAATTAATAAATACTTGTTCCTGTTGATTTGAGGCCAGTGAAATATGGGCCTGTGATAATACGTAATAATAATAATAATAATAATAATATGTAGCTTTACGTGCAGTGAGACATTCTGTTATAGTTTCCGATGTATATATTATATGCCGCTAACACACACACACACACACACAAAAGTTACTTTGAGACAGTGTATCTTACAGATGGGTGGAACAGAGTCAGTCTGGTTCAGTTTAGATGCACAGAATGGAAGCGAACCTCTAAGTGCTCTACATAGTGCAGCGTTGGATGCAAGACGGTGATCAAAAACAGAAAAAGCTCATCCACAGTGACGATGTGATCAGTTCTAACTCCACAGTGATGATGTCATGAGCTCTCCAGTGATTGGCTCTAGCGCGCACGTGACTCCGCTGGCTCTGCTCTCAGGACCATTTTATGAAATAATTTAGGAACGGTATCATTGTAGTCGAGACAAATCCGATGTCGCACAACTTTGAACCAAACAGCAGCCATGTTGAAAGTCTCATGGCACCCTCATATATTTGTTGATGACATATTAATGAAAAACACAACATTTGCAAACCACAGGAGTGAAATTGATCATGTACTGACCTGCGCCAGTGCCAAAATCTCACTGTCCAAGTGTCAATGTTCCCACACAACAGTGAACTATGTCGGTCTCCTAGTCGGTAAGGGTGTGGAACCACAGGCACAACACATTCAGGGTCTTCAGAACTTCAAGGTTCCCCAGCATGTCTCAGGTTTAAGAAACTTCATTGGTATCTGTAGCTACTCCAGGCAATTCATTGATAATTACGCCAATTTAGCCAAACCTCTTTACACATTCCTAAAGAAGGATGTCCCTTTCACTTGGGGTGAGCCCCAACAACACGCTATGCAGACTTTAATCGATATGCTAATGAAGGCTCCGTGCCTCGCCTATCCTGACCACAACAAGGAATTCCATCTGGGCTTTTCAGCACACTGCCTCAGTGCCGGTCTGTACCAGATACACGAACAGACCAGTGGTTGCTTACGCATGCAAAACCAGACCTGATGATGTTACAAGGCCAAGACCCCGTGATCTCCTTGATGATTCGCCTCATGGGGGACAATACACTAGACAATCCCTCCTCCTCTGACTTTGCCTCCACACTTAACCTCGACCATCTGTTCGCTGTCCGTCACTTGTTACGGATAGTCAATGGCATCTTGGTCCATGTTTCTGCTGACTCACAAATGCATGCATTTATCTTCCCGCAAAACCAAAGGGGGGTGATACTGGCACATGCCTATGACGAACTACAGGTGGGAGGTAGAGTCTAATATTACCGTTTTGCTCTGCCCGCCGGCAAAAACGCTTATCATGCAACCAAACTAGAAGAAATTTCTTCCCAAATGGACCGGACCCTACCTCGTCACCGATAAACTGTCTTCAGTGGTGTACCAAATAAAGATTCCCAACACAAAGACCAAACAAAGCTCAAGTGGGTCCACAGAGACCAAATTAAGCTATACAGAACAACAAAACCAACAGACGAGCCGTCAACTGCAAGCTGAATAAACCCTACAAGCCGAGATATGGTATTCCTAATTTGCCAAACAGTCGTCGCATTCAATAACATCTACCACCTCAAGGACATCGTAAACTAGAAACTAGGACTGGAATCCACTACAAAAGCCCTATCCAACCTCTAACGTACATGTGGTTTACACCAGACATGGCCCTAGTCATTGTAATTATTCTCTGTCACATATATCTACCTTCTGCACCGCCACTTTATGCCTTAGGCACACCAGGAAAGTACAAGACCAAATCATTTGATACTCCGATCGCATATTCAAACGCAACCAACCCAGATCCGAGGGTGCACTATGCTATAATAGGGGAAACCCCAATTACATCACAGAGAAAACAATATATATTGAATATTGTCATTCTGGTTTTATACATCAACGCATCATCTCAAGGCAAGGGCAAAATATTGAGATGTATATCGTATATCATCATATAGCTTGAAAATATTCAGACATTTAAAAAAGGCCATATCGCCCCGCCCATTTGACGCAAAAAATATGTCGACGTAAATGTTTTGTATTGATGCATCGTCCCAAACATATATGTTGTCCCACACCAGTCCAGAATTGATATAATGCACTGGAAATCTGGCCCCTCATCAGCCAAATGCTTAGAACGAAGAAGACCTTATAACCAATAATGGCGTTTGCACCAGCAGTGGGAGGAGCTTGAGTCGTTCCAAAGATCTTTACAATATCAGCTCATTTACACAAGATTATGACTTAATATGTAAACACATTTAGATTAAAACAAGCAGTATTTAATCACTGGATTGTGGGAAATCACTAAATTAGTCATTAAAGTTGACATTATTATTAGAAACTCACCTTGGTCTCAAACGTTGCTCACTGATGACAACCGTTGGTCTACGTTAATCTATATTTAAAGCTACTTTAGTCGTTTCTGACGGTGCAGGAGGAGATTCTGTAGAATGATGGAGATTCTGCAGCTTTTATCTTAGCCTGAGTTGCCATGACAACCTGTCAACATTGATCTGATCGAAGCTGCCCTTTGATTAAATGTGTGTCATATTATCATAGGAAGATCAAATATATTAAATTAAAAAATGCAAACACATTTTACTCCTCATAGTGGATATACTGTATGTATGGACTGTTACATCAGGCATAATTACTACCAATGAGAGAGCGTCTTATACAACAATAGAAAACTAATGAACATTTTACTCACCAGGGGGCGCTGTTGGCCAAAAACTTACATATAAGTCACTTCATTGTATAAGTCACAGAGGTGTAAAAAGTACTAATATATCCTCAAGTACAGGTACAAGTAAATCATACATAAAATACTCAAGTACAAGTAAAAAGTAGCTCAATTAAATAGTATTCAAAGTTAAAATTACTAGTTACTTTCACCCCCACAGTTATTGTTGGTTCTCTTACAGACAGTAAACATATCATGTAGAAACCATAAAAAGGAAAAAATGAAATCTTCCACAATTGGAATCTAATTTATTTTCCACAAAGGCATCTGTATTAAATAAAATGTTTGTCAAAATGTATATTTAAAAAATAATAATAACACAAATTAATTCAATTCACAATAAAAAAAAAAAAAAAAAAAATGTATCAGGCTCCAAGTATAAATACATTTATAAACTCTAAAACTGAGAAAATAACTGGTTTGCTGTTTGGCGCTAATGTGATTAGTTGGCTATGATCTAATGCATTACATTTAATCGGATTGGTCGGCTATGATCTAATGCATTGCGTTTAATCTGATTGGTCAGCTATGATCTAATGCATTACGTTTAATCTGATTGGTCAGCTATGATCTAATGCATTGCGTTTAATCTGATTGGTCAGCTATGATCTAATGCATTACGTTTAATCTGATTGGTCAGCTATGATCTAATGCATTACGTTTAATCTGATTGGTGGGCTATGATCTAATGCATTACATTTAATCTGATTGGTGGGCTATGATCTAATGCATTACATTTAATCTGATTGGTGGGCTATAGTTATGATACACACTGTGTGTATAATGTTTTGGACCCAGACGCACGACTCAGAGACAGAGTTAACAGTGAACAAGTGATTTAATTTACAAGTGAGGTGAATGTGCAGAGTCTTTCCTTCTTCAGTGAGCGGTGAGGTGAGTGATGATCCCAGTCACAATCCTGAAGTCCCGAACACGTGAGGTGAGTGTGGAGCAGAAGAGTAGCAGGCAGGCAGGGAGTATCGTAGAACGCTGGGGAATAAGGAGACACGAGGAGGTGAGAACAAAGACCATGGGAAGCAATATTTTCACTGAGAGCTGAGGGTACGATACCACTGGGGCAGATAATAATCCAGCACTGAGTGGAGGTAGAGTTTGGTCTTTATACACTGGAGGTTGATGAGCTGATGAGGAAAACCTGGCTGCCACACCTGCCGCTGATTACAGGAAACCCACAGAGGAGCAGGCAGAAACACACACACACAAAGTGGGAGGGCACTGCACAGAACTAACCATAACAGCTATGATCTAATGTATTACATTTAATCTGATTGGTGGGCTATGATCTAATGCATTACGTTTAATCTGATTAGTGGGCTATGATCTAATGCATTACATTTAATCTGATTGGCGGGCTATGATCTAATGCATACATTTAATCTGATTAGTGGGCTATGATCTAATGCATTACGTTTAATCTGATTGGTGGGCTATGATCTAATGCATTACATTTAATCTGATTAGTGGGCTATGATCTAATGCATTACGTTTAATCTGATTGGTGGGCTATGATCTAATGCATTACGTTTAATCTGATTAGTGGGCTATGATCTAATGCATTACATTTAATCTGATTGGCGGGCTATGATCTAATGCATTACATTTAATCTGATTAGTGGGCTATGATCTAATGCATTACGTTTAATCTGATTGGTGGGCTATGATCTAATGCATTACATTTAATCTGATTAGTGGGCTATGATCTAATGCATTACGTTTAATCTGATTGGTGGGCTATGATCTAATGCATTACGTTTAATCTGATTGGTGGGCTATGATCTAATGCATTACATTTAATCTGATTGGTGGGCTATGATGTGATGCATTACATTTAATCTGATTAGTGGGCTATGATCTAATGCATTACATTTAATCTGATTGGTGGGCTATGATCTAATGCATTACGTTTAATCTGATTGGTGGGCTATGATCTAATGCATTACATTTAATCTGATTGGTGGGCTATGATCTAATGCATTACGTTTAATCTGATTGGTCGGCAATGATGTGATGCATTACGTTTAATCTGATTGGTGGGCAATGATCTAATGCATTACGTTTAATCTGATTGGTCGGCTATGATCTAATGCATTACGTTTAATCTGATTGGTCGGCTATGATGTGATGCATTACGTTTAATCTGATTGGTCGGCTATGATGTGATGCATTACGTTTAATCTGATTGGTCGGCTATGATCTAATGCATTACGTTCAATCTGATTGGTCGGCTATGATGTGATGCATTACGTTTAATCTGATTGGTGGGCAATGATCTAATGCATTACATTTAATCTGATTGGTCGGCTATGATGTGATGCATTACGTTTAATCTGATTGGTCGGCTATGATGTGATGCATTACGTTTAATCTGATTGGTGGGCAATGATCTAATGCATTACGTTTAATCTGATTGGTCGACTATGATCTAATGCATTACGTTTAATCTGATTGGTCGACTATGATCTAATGCATTACGTTTAATTTGATTGGTCGGCTATGATGTGATGCATTACGTTTAATCTGATTGGTCGGCTATGATCAAATGCATTACATTTAATCTGATTGGTCGGCTATGATGTGATGCATTACGTTTAATCTGATTGGTGGGCAATGATCTAATGCATTACGTTTAATCTGATTGGTCGGCTATGATGTGATGCATTACGTTTAATCTGATTGGTCGGCTATGATGTGATGCATTACGTTTAATCTGATAGGTGGGCTATGATGTGATGCATTACGTTTAATCTGATTGGTCGGCTATGATCTAATGCATTACATTTAATCTGATTAGTGGGCTATGATCTAATGCATTACATCTAATCTGATTGTTGGTTTATGATCTAATGCATTACGTTTAATCTGATTAGTGGGCTATGATCTAATGCATTACATTTAATCTGATTGGTGGGCTATGATCTAATGCATTACATTTAATCTGATTGGTGGGCTATGATCTAATGCATTACGTTTAATCTGATTGGTCGGCTATGATGTGATGCATTACGTTTAATCTCATTGGTGGGCTATGATCTAATGCGTTACGTTTAATCTGATTAGTGGGCTATGATCTAATGCATTACATTTAATCTTATTAGTGGGCTATGATCTAATGCATTACATTTAATCTGATTAGTGGGCTATGATCTAATGCATTACATTTAATCTGATTAGTGGGCTATGATCTAATGCATTACATTTAATCTGATTGTTGGTTTATGATCTAATGCATTACGTTTAATCTGATTAGTGGGCAATGATCTAATGCATTACATTTAATCTGATTGGTGGGCTATGATCTAATGCATTACTTTTAATCTGATTGGTGGGCTATGATCTAATGCATTACATTTAATCTGATTGGTGGGCTATGATCTAATGCATTACATTTAATCTGATTAGTGGGCTACGATCTAATGCATTACGTTTAATCTGATTGGTCAGCTATGATCTAATGCATTACGTTTAATCTGATTAGTGGGCTATGATCTAATGCATTACATTTAATCTGATTGGTGGGCTATGATCTAATGCATTACGTTTAATCTGATTAGTGGGCTATGATCTAATGCATTACATTTAATCTGATTGTTGGTTTATGATCTAATGCATTACGTTTAATCTGATTAGAGGGCAATGATCTAATGCATTACATTTAATCTGATTGGTGGGCTATGATCTAATGCATTACATTTAATCTGATTGGTGGGCTATGATCTAATGCATTACTTTTAATCTGATTGGTGGGCTATGATCTAATGCATTACATTTAATCTGATTGGTGGGCTATGATCTAATGCATTACATTTAATCTGATTGGTGGGCTATGATGTGATGCATTACGTTTAATCGGATTAGTGGGCTATGATCTAATGCATTACATTTAATCTGATTAGTTGGCTATGATCTAATGCATTACGTTTAATCTGATTGGTCGGCTATGATCTAATGCATTACGTTTAATCTGATTAGTGGGCTATGATCTAATGCATTACATTTAATCTGATTGGTGGGCTATGATCTAATGCATTACATTTAATCTGATTGGTGGGCTATGATGTGATGCATTACGTTTAATCTGATTGGTGGGCTATGATCTAATGCATTACGTTTAATCTGATTAGTGGGCTATGATGTGATGCATTACATTTAATCTGATTGGTGGGCTATGATCTAATGCATTACGTTTAATCTGATTAGTGGGCTATGATCTAATGCATTACATTTAATCTGATTGGTGGGCTATCATCTAATGCATCACGTTTAATCTGATTGGTCGGCTATGATGTGATGCATTACGTTTAATCTGATTAGTGGGCTATGATCTAATGCATTACATTTAACCTGATTGGTGGGCTATGATCTAATGCATTACATTTAATCTGATTGGTGGGCTATGATCTAATGCATTACGTTTAATCTGATTAGTGGGCTATGATCTAATGCATTACATTTAATCTGATTGGTGGGCTATGATCAAATGCATTACATTTAATCTGATTGGTCGGCTATGATGTGATGCATTACGTTTAATCTGATTGGTGGGCTATGATCTAATGCATTACATTTAATCTGATTGGTGGGCTATGATCTAATGCATTACGTTTAATCTGAGTAGTGGGCTATGATCTAATGCATTACATTTAATCTGATTAGTGGGCTATGATCTAATGCATTACATTTAATCTGATTGGTGGGCTATGAACTAATGCATTACATTTAATCTGATTGGTGGGCTATGATCTAATGCATTACGTTTAATCTGATTAGTGGGCTATGATCTAATGCATTACATTTAATCTGATTGGTGGGCTATGATGACCGCGCACCATCTCTTCACCGGCAGCGCAGAGCGAGCGAGAGCGAGAGAGAGAGAGAGAGAGAGAAAGTGCCTCTGCAGGACATGTAAAATTTTCACTCCTACAAACTGTGACCAAAATGGTTGCATACGCAACCATTTTGGTCACAGTTTTGAGCCCTGATATATTTATATTCTCCTCGTCCTCCTCTACCTGCTCATTCATTATCTGGCTCCACTGCACAAAAACTTTGAGACAATGTGCATGTGGGTCAGATTGGAGTCATATATCATTCACACTGGAGCCTGATACAGATCGCATTTTAAATGGTAATATGAACGGACAAATAAAACATAGGAATTGAGCATTAAGGCTTGCAGTGTGGACTCAACCTCTGTCTCTCTCTCTCCTCCGCGTCACCTGACGACAACCCATTTAACACTGACTGAACACATAAGTGCTCCTGGACATAGAATCATGTTTAGGCATTAAATTAATTATATTTAATATTGAATCTTTATCTCCTATATAAGTGCATTGCATTTTTTTAAACATGTAATTATTATTATTTTTTTTTAAATGACTATCAAAACTGATTTCATTGAATTTTTATGACACCGCGGTGCAAGGTATTACTGTATTACCGCCTAAGCTACAGTTACAAGCAGCAACACAATCAGAAGGAGGTCATCAGTTAGACAGGTTACCATTTGAAGCACAACTTGTCTGTTTGCTCCTTTTCAACAAACCAATCTGAGCTTCTCCTCATATTTTCTCCTCATTATTTAATCATATGTAAATAAGCTTCAAATCCATTCATTTGATCAGAGACAAGTACTAATGTCCATCCTGCCACTGAGCTGTGGAGGCAGTGATGCTTTGGTCAATGTTCTGCTGGTAAACTTTGGTTCCTGACGTCCATGTGGATGTTCTATTGAAGTTGATCTCCTACTGAAGCCTAATGCTATGTCTGATCCATCTTTAACAGCCACTGTTCTTTCTAGGAACACATTTAGAAACAAATGTTTGTTTGGTTCCTTCTCTGTGTTTAATCTCTAACTGTTCTACAGGACTCTGGAAGCCAGAACAAAGTGACACCTCAACGTTCTCAGGACCATGAAGCTCAGCCACAACAAAGAAACAAATCTAAGAGAAAAACTTCAGAGCAAAGAGTTCAACAGCAGAGCCAAGCTGGAGTTAAAGCTAAACATACATGTGACCAGTGTGGGAAGGCCTTTAGCTTTAAATCAGACCTCACTGTACATCAAAGAATTCATTCTGGAGAAAAACTTCACCGTGGAATCAAAGCTCACAGATGTGAACAGTGTGGAAAGACTTTCAAAGATCAGATCAGATCAGATTTAACGAGTCACATGCAGACTCACTATAGAACAGAGCTGTATCACTGTGACCACTGTGGGAAAATATATAAACACAAACACACCCTCACTGAACACCTGAGATCTCACACTGGACATGAAGTGTGTCCCTGTGACCAGTGTGACAAAGTTTTTACAACATATGGAGATTTAAAATCTCACCAAATCAGCCACTCATCAGAAAGACCTCATAAATGTGACACATGTGGAAAATCTTACAAGTACAAATCTGACCTTAATCTCCACCAACAAGTTCATGAGAAGAATGTTCTCAGATGTGATGAGTGTGGGAAGACCTTCAGCACTTCATCTGTTCTCCACTCACATCTCTGTGTGGATGGAGACATGGAGCAGGAATCATCTTCAGATCCCAGCGACACACGGATGGTGACGACACCTTCTGGTTCCAGTGTTGGACTGAAGAACCCAGAGATCAGGCTGCACAGGATTCCAACATAAACCTGCTGTCAGCTGGAAAATGGACACCAACAGTTCAGGAAGTTGTTATTGTTGAATAGTGTTTAGTTGTCTTTTGTTTGTGTCCATAGTTTAATGTTTGATTAATGTTGCTGCTGCCTGTTGGTATGTTAGACTGTTTATTGTTCCAAAGTTTATTGTTCAGTGTTTTAAATAAATACATTTTTTACACTATGATTTTCTTCCTTTGAATCATCACTGAAAGTGTACAAATATCAGGCAATTTAAAACGTGTATTTAATCAAAATCATAAAAATGAGACAATACATTTATTAACAGCAGCAATGGTCTGATAACAGGATGCTAAAAATGTATTATTTGCTACTGTAATGTAGGAAAAGGGGTGGGACTAATAAGTTATACTTCCACCCACTTCCTTTCAAACACAAAAAGTGTGTGTATGCAATAATATATGTAATGTTTTTTGTTTTTTTCTGGAGGGAAGCTATCTACATCAAATCTTTAGTTTATTGTAATATTGTTTCTTGTAATATTGGTTATTTTTTGTGTTTACTTTGTACAGGAGGAATAGTTCATTCAACTGTAAGTTTTAAGAATTAAAATGCATTTACAGGAAGAGAGAGAGTGATTTTAGTCTTAGATTATCACAAAGGTCAGAGGTCATGATAACCACAAACACATCTTTTAGAAAGAAAAACACAGTAAAAAGGTTTTTCTAATAGATTATAAACAGTTCTTAGAATGTTCTGTAAGAAGATGATTTGACGATTAGAAGAAGAAGAATTCTCTTCAGAATCCACCAACATGTAGGAAAAGCTTGTCCATCAGGAAGAACAGTTTCACTGTGTTGACCAGCGTTCCTGGTTTACTCCTTCAAAGTAACTAAATACTCTTGTTCTGTTGAGCAGCTACACTCACCTACTTCATCAACTCCCAATCCTCTCAGTGAGAGGGGAATTAGCTCAAATGGTAGAGCGCTAGCTGCTCAAAGGCAGGGTGACAATTTTTACACTCCCTCACACAAAGGAAAAGATGCAAAAAGCAATAGTGAAATATCATAGACAGTGTCACCTGTACCTCTATATAGATATTTATGGTGTATTTTAACAGAGTCACCAGACGTGCTCCTTGCTGTGAGCTGGACTTGAACCCACAACCTGCTGCCAACACAAAGTCTGGGTCACACACACTCACACAGCAGGATAATAATAATAAGATTATTATACCTGTGTAAGTGAGAGGTTCCCACATCCTCCAACTGTGTTTTTCTCACTGTAACATATCAGGAAAATGTGTTTTTATTTTCCATTATCAACTACATTATAATTGTTATGTATTTGTTTGAGATGTGCTCTTGTATTAATATGTACTTTAAGATTAAAAGTGACAGTTAATGTAGTCTACCATCAAATATCTTTATTTGTTCTGGTTTGCAAACTGAACATTTCAAAAGGGTAAAAAAAAATACAAATAAAATAATAACAGAAGATACTTATGTAAGAACTTTTAGAAAATAAAAACCAGTAATATTTATTGAATTATGTCGATCAAAGTGTAATAAATGCAGTTTTTTAAAAAAGAAAATAATTCATTATAATGTACATTATACTGTTGTCATGTTTGTACTCACCTTCAAAAATTAAGAATTAAAAAACTAAACTTAGACTTTAAACATATTAGAAAAAAGACAATTTAAGTTTTTTCATGTTTTTATTGTGTAATGTTCCTTCATGCACCATTATCTTTCCTCTTTCTCACTGTACTGTGTACAGGACCATGTGTGTGTAAATATCTCCTATTGTTTATTACCCTGTTTATTTATCTACTGCTGCTGAAACACTGCAAATTTACTCTTTGTGGGACAAATAAAGGTTATATTGTTTTATCCTAAATGTAATGCTTAATGATAAATTAAAAATAAACAGGTACACATACAGTCATTTACTTGGGCAAACAATGCAAAAAAATCCTCTAAACTATTTACACATCTTAACTACAACTGATAGTGTATAGAGGTACTGTTACTTTAACAGATGTCTTCATGTGTTAAACTTAAAATACACTGGTGTGTGTGTGTGTGTGTGTGTGTGTGTGTGTGTGTGTGTGTGTGTGTGCGCGTGTGTGTGTGTGTGTGTGTGTGTGTGTGTGTGTGTGTGTGTGTGTGTGTGTGTGTGTGTGTGTGTGTGTGTGTGTGTCTTTTCTAGCAGCATTTAAAGAAAAAACTGCAAACAGGGTTGATATAAAATATACAGTGGTATGCAAAAGTTTGGGCACCCTTGTAAATGTTCATGATTTTCCTTAATAAATAATTGGTTGTTTGGATAACAAATTCCAGTTAAATTTATCATATAGGAGACAAACACAGTGATATTTGAGAAGTGAAATAAAGTTTATTCGATTTACAGAAAGTGTGCTAGAATTATTTAAACAGAATTAGGCATGTGCATAAGTTTAGGCACCCTTGCATCTTATTGATTTTAATACTCTTAGCACTAATTATTGGAACTCAAAATTGTTTTGGTAACCTCAGTGATCCTTGATCTCCATACACAGGTGAATCCAATCATGAGTCAGGGTATTTAAGTAGGAAAATTCTAGGTGTTTCCTCTTTGCATCTTCTCTGATTAGTGGCAACATGGGAGCCTCAAAACACCTCTCAAATGACCTGAAAACAAAGATAATTCAACATCATGGTTTAGGGGAGGGATACAAAAAGCTATCCCAGCGATTTAAGCTTTCAGTTTCAACTGTGACGAACATTGTGAGGAATTGGAAGACCACAGGCACAGTTCTAGTTAAGGCCCGAAGTGGAAGACCAAGAAAGATCTCCGAAAGGCAGCGGCGCAGGATGGTGAGAACAGTCACAGTCAACCCGCAGACCAGCTCCAAAGACCTACAACATCAGCTTGCTGCAGATGGTGTCACTGTGCATCGTTCCACTATTCAGCGCACTTTACACAAGGAGATGCTGTATGGAAGAGTAATGCGGAAAAAGCCTTTTCTCTGCACACGCCACAAACGGGGTCGCTTGAGGTATGCTAAAGCACATTTGGACAAGCCAGCTTCATTTTGGAACAAGGTGCTGTGGACTGATGAAACTAAAATAGAGTTATTTGGGCATAACCAGGGGCGTTATGCATGGCGGAAAAAGAACACAGCATTCCAAGAAAAGCACTTGCTACCTACAGTAAAGTTTGGTGGTGGTTCCATCATGCTGTGGGGCTGTGTGTCCAGTGCAGGCACTGGGAATCTTGTTAAAGTTGAGGGGCGCATGGATTCCTCTCAATATCAGCAGATTCTGGAGAACAATGTCCAGGAATCAGTGACAAAGTTGAAGTTGCGCCGGGGCTGGATCTTTCAACAAGACAATGATCCTAAACACTGCTCAAAATCTACTATGGCATTCATGCAGAGGAACAAGTACAACATCCTGGAATGGCCGTCTCAGTCCCCAGACCTGAATATTATTGAAAATGTATGGTGTGCTTTAAAACGGGCGGTCCATGCTCGGAAACCATCAAACCTGACTGAACTAGAGATGATCTGCAGAGAAGAATGGTCCAAAATACCTCCCACCAGAATCCAGACCCTATGATCAAGGATCACTGAGGTTACCAAAACAATTTTGAGTTCCAATAATTAGTGCTAAGAGTATTAAAATCAATAAGATGCAAGGGTGCCTAAACTTATGCACATGCCTAATTCTGTTTAAATAATTCTAGCACACTTTCTGTAAATCGAATAAACTTTATTTCACTTCTCAAATATCACTGTGTTTGTCTCCTATATGATAAATTTAACTGGAATTTGTTATCCAAACAACCAATTATTTATTAAGGAAAATCATGAACATTTACAAGGGTGCCCAAACTTTTGCATACCACTGTAAACACAGAAAGTAGAGAGAATATACAATTATTATTTTCAAAACTCATTTTATTACACATTTTTGGCATTCAATTAACAAAGTTTTCCACACTTGGTACATACAGTAAGTATGTGCAAAAAACAGGATCAGGGATAAAGCAAAACAAAAGAAAAATGACAATAACAGTATCAAAAATAGTAATAGTAGGATTAATAGCAACAAGTGTTAAAGGGGACATATCATGGTTTTAAATCCTTCCTTTTTACATATAAATCATACAGTTGTGGTCTATATAAAGCAGAACTGCAACGCTTGGGTCTGAATTCCTCATTATTATAGCTCCACCCCTTTTCTGATGTGCTACTGAGAGCAACTCGTTTTGGTGCTGTCTCTTTAAATGCAAATGAGACACTTCATACCCCGCCCCCTCTTCAGGTGACACTCGGTTCAACTCCACCCTGCTCGGCCATTTTTGTAGTTTTATAATAGAGATATGATTATGTAGCGGAGCATAAACTTTTTATTCAGAGGTTATTTATAAAATGTCAACAACGTTAGACTTGTCCATCCAGCCTTACATGTTCCAGCCAGAGTCTGACCCAGTGGAGCGAGATGAAATGAAGATGATGAACCTGCAGAACCCTAACAAGTGAGCTAACACAAGCACCGAGCTAACGCTAGCGCCAAGCTAACATCACAAAATGCATTTTAATTCAGTCTTTTCAAAGACAAAAACGTCAAAATGAAATAACTAATGAAAACTTTAGACTTAAATTAAACCACGTAGGCCATATCATCAAGGATCTAAAACTAGCACACAGTGCTAACATATGGAGACGGTGCAACTGCTAATGCTAACAAAACAATGACAGGGATGTCTTATCATCACACTTTTTAGCGTTATTTACAGCTTACCGAAGTGCTCTGTTCATCGTCTCCAAAGATAGAAGGAATTGAACCCTCAATCAGACAAAGTCTTTCTGTAAATCCTTCTTTATACTGGTGGAGGTTGATGAAGCAGTCATCATTGAAGTGCTTCACACACACAAAAATGACCTTACCCACAGATGTGGTACATTTCTATAAAAAATAAAACTCAACCTGACACTTTGAAAAGGTTCTGATGCTGGGAGACGGTGTAATGAAGCGTGTGGGTTACTACATCCAACAACCAAACATTTTGATTTATCCTCTCGTAACTTCTGCATCCTGGAGCTTGGACTACAAAATAAAAGCCAGAAATAAAAATGATGGATTGCTCGAAGTGTTGGACCTGGAGTTGATGAACTAATTTGGCAGTTCTGCTGCAAATACTGTGATGTAATAGTTCAAAAAACGTAATAGAGAATAGAAAAATAGAAACAGATTGAAAAATATGAGCAAAACAGAATATAAAGATATCTACGGAGCATCTGAAGAGATTAATTTGATTTTTTCTGTACTTCTAAACAATCTAAATATACAACAAAATGCATTTAAGGGCTAAAAAAGTGGATTTATCATGATATGTCCTCTTTAATTCCTCTTTAATTCAGAATAAAAGTTAAATCCTCTTTAATTTCACCTTGTAAACATTTAATTCCTAATGCAAATTTAATTTCAAATTAAACTTAAATCTGAATTAGGTGGCTGGTTTATTCTGATTTCATTTCTGAATTAAATAATTCCTCTATCTTGTAAACACTTAATTCTGCTTTAATTTAATCCACTTAAACACTGTAATTAACTAGTATTTTTAATATGTAATTTATTTCAGTATTATTTTGGGCTGAATTTGAGAAAGTCTGAGTCTTTAATCGTTCTCCTCATAAAGTCTGTTTCTGTTTTTCTGTCCACATTCACACAAATAAGGGTCTACATGGTGGTAAAATACATCAAGGTCTTAAAACATTTGTCTAGTGCAAAAAAATGCAGCTTTTGCCAATATTGCAATTTTTTGACAAGATTCTTTCACTGTCACTGATGTTTCCATGCAGGAAAATAGCAACAAAATGTGAAATGAGATCAAATTGTTGGTTATCTTTTACTGAGGCCAAAATGTTTGATAATTCCAGGGGATCTATTGGGGGATTTACCATACTGTTACAGATTGGTACAAAGTGCACAGCCATGTCCAGCTCATCATGTCAATCAGGGAGATCTGCTGCACCAGTAGAGTTGAGCACGACTGTGAGTTGTTTACAATCAGCTGGACTGGACGATATAAGGAGGATTTTCAGGATTTGTCTGTCACTCATGTTAAAGTTGTGCTGACTGGAAATTATTAATATCTTTATAGCTTAAGTCAAAAAGTAAAAATCAATAAACAGATGAATATCCAGCACTGTGGACGATGTCATTGTGATAAACTCTGACTCAGAACCAGTCTCTGTAACTCACAGTGTGAGATAATAAGTAAGTTACACTATGAGATAAATAAGTCACAGTGTGAGATTATTTATTAATTTTTTTATCCATGTCACCTCCAGGGCTCCGTATGTATTAGTGAATATTTTTGAGACAAATCTCTCTCATAGAATGGATGGGTTTATTTTTTAGCTTGTGTTGGTTAAAGCTGTTTATAAATCACCACCAGAAAATAACACTATTTTAATAAATAATTTCTTTGTGCAATACCTCTGTGAACTGTAATTGTTTAAATTAATGTGTGTTCATTACTGCAATTTTAGTAATTTTATGTTAAATCTGGAAGTTTAGCATCTTTTCTCAAAATATGAATATCAATAGTAAAACATTTTAGTCAGAAGTATTTAAATTAAAAATAATCTTTGACGAGTCAACCCACCACTATCTATCTATCTTTAATCTGCATCTTGTTTTTGTGCAATGCTTTACTATAATAATATTAATCATTTGTATTTTGAACCTGTTACTCAGATATTTAAATTAGCTTGTATTTACATGTTTGTGTTCTTTTATATGTGTTTGTGAAACACTTTTATCAAAAGTAAATAAAATGTCAAAAAAGTAATTTTGCTCATGTTTTCTCCTCATGTAAAGCATCTTTGTGGTTATGGTGACGACCACTATGTAAGTGTTAGAAATGATTCTGATAATAATAATATAACAATAATGTAAATGTCAATTACGTGGTAATAAAAATATTAGGGGCTCCAAAAGAAAATCTGTCCTCAGGCACCAGAGAGGTTAGGGTCGACACTGCCCGTCATTCTTTGGTTATTTCGTTTCAAAACCAAATAAAAAAAAAAAAAAAAAAAAATAGTTTTTTTGTTTCATCCAAAAACAGGAAATTTTAAAATCAAAATAATAATGACAACATATTACATCGTTTTGTTTGTCTTTTTTACAAAGTGCAGTTGATTCTATATCTATGCCATAAAAAATGTGTGACTGCAGGTGACAGAACACATTTTTGAGGAGGAACGTCTTTTAACCCTCTGGGGCCTAAGGCGTTTTTGTTGTTTTTTCATTGTGTTTGATTTTATCTTTATATTTCATATAAGGAAATCCATAAACCTTGTATGTTTGGTATCATTTTTTTCAGGAAAACCTCCCAAATATGACTATGAAGTATTTTCTTTAATACGGCATACTGTATTAACACAGTGGATCTAAAACTCTATAAAAACTAAAATTTGAGTGGGAAAAAAGTTAGGTTTTTTTTTTACTATAAAAGTCACAAACATTTTTAACGAATCATTTTTATTGCTTGTTTAGCAAATCTAAACTATGTATTTAAAAAATGTTTGTACAGATGAATAAAAAAACACAGTTATATATATATTTACAGTGAAATGGAAGCAATGTCAGGTGATTTTGTACAAATATTTACAAAAAAAGTATGAATCACAAATACAGAGAAAGGCAAATAATCTGTGCCTCATTGTGTTGATATAAAACAATAAAGTACTATACTAGACACTACACACTAACTAAACAGTCAAATCACAGTAATAATCACTATTATCTCAAATCTCTCAACTCACCCTCTCTTTCTCTGTCTCTGTTTACCTCTACAGCGTCTTCCTGCACAGAACCTGCACTGACGGCTTCAAAAAATGTCACAAAGAAACACACGTACATTTTCCTCATAACTCCACTTCTATTTGGCCTATCAACATGATTTAAAAACTGTTTCGTAGTTTGACATCCGCACTTTCGACACGGATCGAAACGACGCTGCGCTTTTCCGCTATTGGCTCTTTAAAACGATCATGTGATCAGGACGCGCCGGCGCGTGGTCGGCCCCAGAGGGTTAATTTAACGCATGCCTCGAGATGCGTTCAAAGTCCCTGGGAAACCCAGAAATGTCAGTAATTTGTAAAACATCCCCACACAGCCCTGACACCACGTGAAAACAAGAGGACATGACTAAAACCAGACGTATGGTCACCATACATGTCATCATTGGCGTGGGCGACCGTGGCTCAGGTGGTAGTGGGTCGTCTTCTGATCGAGAGGTTGGGGGTTCGATCCCAGTACCTGACTATGTGTTGAAGTGTCCTTGGGCAAGACACTGAACCCTAAGTTGCTCCCAGTGGTCGACTAGTGCCTTGCATGGCAGTCCTGTCCCACTGGTGTGTGAATGAGAGTGATTGGGTGAATGAGCTGATATGTAAAGCACTTTGAGACTGTTTCAGTGGTGATAAAGCTCTATATAAATCAAGTCCATTTACCATTTACCATCATTATTTAATAATGAATGGAAGATAATAAAAATGCAGTGTTATAGTTTGGTCACATGGGGGAGATTTATAAAGTTTTATTATTGTGAATACATGGAATTTTGGTGTTGTTTACCATATCTGCATTGAAAAAGAAACTTGGGATGAAATATTAATTAAAACATATTTTCAAATAAATATCAAAATAATATCAATTCACTGGAACACATTTGTCATAAATATCATGTCTGCTATTAAAAACTGTATATTACAATAGTTAGCATATTAGCCCACACTTAGCTATAATAGAGCTTTTCATCTATAAACCCTTCTTAGAAACCAATGATCACACAATGTCCATCCATCTTCATACCCGCTTATTCCCGTTTATCAGGGTTGCGGGGGTCTGCCGGTGCCAATCTCCGGCTCTCATAGGGCACTGGGCAGGGGTACACCCTGGACAGGGCGGCAGTCCATCACAGGGACACAGACAACCATTCACTCACTCATTCACTCCTATGGGCCATTTAGAGACTCCAATCAACCTTACAGTCATGTTTTTGGATTGTGGGAGGAAGCCGGAGTACCCGGAGGAAACCCATGCAGCACGGGGAGAACATGCAAATTCCACACAGAAAGGACACAAGTCCACCACAGGGCTTGAACCCAGGACCTTCTTGCTGTGAGGCGGACGTGCTAACCACTAAGCCACCATCACACAATGTGTTGCCTGTTATCTCACGCTACGAGGTGACTATTGTTGGAATTGTCCCTGTATAAATAAAGTTTCATTGAATTAATATGTGACCTTTGACAAATAAACAGTGGTTGCAAATATCAAAGTACTTCTGTGTAACTCTATTGTAGTCCAGTCATCACATTTATAAACTATCTTAGTCATCTAGGATCTGTGCACCCTCAGAAAATCAGCTGCTCACATTATTTTGACCTGAAATCATCTGATTTGTAATTCTTCTCCAGTCTGCATTGACTCCTTCCACCAGAGCATCATGTTTAAGGGAAGAAGAAAATGAAAATGGATGATTTATTATTCATTTTATTTATGAGTTAAAAATGCAGCTATATTCTGAAAATGAAAAATTATTTCTGTTAATGGATTTTAAATTGAATTATGGTACAGATATACTTCCATAGTTTATACAGTTGACGTAGCTTTCTTATTCTCTATTACAAGTTCACAGTTTTTTTTGTTTGCAATGCCTTTGAATAAGTTGTTTTGTGCCTGACTTGGCTAGCTACGCCACAAGTTTTCCCTCAGTGTCCTTAGGTCTCACATGTTAGATGGACCTTGAACTGAGACATGTTTGAATACTTTACATTGTAGTGTTGCACAAATGTTTGATCATTTTGTTTTTGCCTTCTTCACGTGACAAATCACAGCACTTTATACAGCAGCATATTATGTGTTTTGTTCATTGCTATTTGTTTTGCTTTAAAAAAAGTCTTAAATTGTCTTAAATTTGACATCAAAAGTGTGCAGCAACCACTGTTTCTGGTGTACGGTTCATACTGTTAATAAATGTTGATGGTACTCATACTCCTGGTTGTGATTCTGATAAGATGTTTATTCTAAGAACAAAAACTGGTTTTAAAATTTTGGTTTTAGTTTTAATATAGATTTAGGTTTATTTCAAAATGAGTCAACTTGTATCAAGAAACAGCTTAATCATTTTTCACTAATGCTGAGTCATTTTTTACTTAGATTAGTTGTTTTCTTCTTGTTCTGAAGCTTTAATTTGCATAAATTAAAAACAAAAAAACTTTTTTTCTCAAGAATTATTTGTTTATAGTCAGTATATTTCACTTATTATTGTGCTGTAGGAAGTTTGATTTCAAGTAATTTAATCTAATAATCATCCATTTCTGCTTATTTGAACCCTTTAGAATATTTATCAGGACCTTCTTATTTTAAGATTTAACATCTTTTTTCAATATTTCTTGTTTAGTAAATTTAACTTACTGCATGAACAGATAATGTCTCTTGTTTTAAGAATTCTCCTCAAATGTAGTGTTTTTTCTTATATTTTATCTCTAATTTACAGCAAAGGCTTTGTTTTTAGATCAAATAGAGAGCAGCAGCTTTTCTGGGACAGTCCACAACAACATTAACTATGATATTGGTCAACAGATGAACTCCTCTGTCCTGTTGGTTAGGACAACGTGTCTAACAATAAAAGCCCATCATCACAGAGCTTCATTTGGACATTTCCTGATTAGCAATCATTTATTAGCTTTAGGTTTGGACCAGACGTGGGCCACACAATACTCAATCTAGTATTGGCCACACCCCAAAGTAAACGCTCAAAATGAAGGAACAACACACAAAATAATAGCAAAAATGAACAAAAGGACAACAAAAGTCCACAAATTTACTGTAAATTTTCACAAATTTACCGTAAATTTTCACAAATTTACCGTAAATTTTCACAAATGTCCACAAATACGCACAAAAAAATCTACAAAATACACCAAACAAACATGAATAACTCATTAAACACAAAACAAGAAAAATACACTAAGGCCCTGTCCTCTGAAGCTGGATTTCCTCTTCTCTCTCTAACTTCCTGCATTTATTCAGTGTGTACTGTACTCAGACGCTGGATAACTTCTTACCAGGCTAAATCACCATGGTAACTTAGGCTGAACACCTAACCTGGTCTGTAGGTGTTATATTTTATTATAGTGCATTATTCTAAATGGTAAATAAGGTTCTATTGTTTTCAATAGTTTGTTGTGTCACAGAATTGCATTGTTTTCTCTTGATATTTAAAATAATTATGTGCTAACCACTACATTAATTCTAATTAAATTCAGTACATCTACACGTCTGCTATATGTTGTCACCACTAAAATGTAGTATTTTTTTTCTAGATCATCACCAACTCAGGATGATTAAAACCATCCCATCTGAGCTGGGACATGAACTGATCTATTTATTCACACATTAGTTCTTCTAATGTCTTTAAACACTTTTATTGATACACACAGACCTGGTCAGAGCAGGTTACACTCCCAGTTAGGATCATGGAAAATAACATTTGCTCCATCTCAGTATCTAGTTTAGACTTTTTTTAGACCTGTGTCCTGGGTATGATGGGTTCACTAGGTGAACAGTACTCAGCCATGTTGGGAAGTCCAGAAATCACACAGCAACTCACCCTATCATAGTGGTCCTTACCAGAAAATACCACAGACCAAGTATTTGTAGTGTAGTCATAGCACTGAATTCTTCTTCTTATTCTACGAGACACAACAAAGATCTTCTTGTTCATCACTGCAATGTCAATAAAATTGCATCTGTGGACCATTTCAGGGACATCGTACCAGGTGTTGGTCACTGGGTCATAAGCCTCAGCAGACCTCAGATCTCTGGACCCATTGTTTCCTCCAACTGCAAAAATGTGGCCCATATATGCAACGACTCCAAGTCCCCACCGAGGTGTTCCCATGGGAGTGATCAGTGTCCACTGGTTGGTGTCTGGGTTGTAATACTCAGCAGTATTCAGTACTCTATGGTTATTCTGTCCTCCACATATGTAAATCCTGTTGTTCAGTGTGGTGCAGCTGGCGCTGAGCTTCTCTTCATTCATTGATGCAATGAACGTCCACTGGTTGATGTTGGGCTGGTAGCGTTCAGCAGTTCTTAGTGAGGTACCATCATCATCCCTGAAGCCTCCCATAGCGTAGATGTATCCTTTTAGCTCAGTAACACTGCTTAAGATCCGTGACTCCTGCATTGGTGACATCTCCTGCCAAGTGTGTGTGACTAGGTTATACCTCCACACTCTGTTATAGGGGTCGGTATAACCTAAACCACCATCCACAATGTAGAGGCATCTACCAAGGAAGACAGTGCTGTAGCAGTGTAAGTGAGTCATAGAATCCTCCAGACTGGGATGATTGTGAACTGTGATCCAGCTGTTAGTTCTGTAGTCAAAGGCATCTATGGTATTAGATTCAAATCTAAGCATCAATAAAACGGCATTTGGCAAGCGACGGCTAAACAAAGTGTTGTTGATCCCAGACTCAGAGCAGAGCAACGAAGGTTGAGACATGACTTTAAGGGTATCAGAGACCAAGAGGTGGGACTCAGGGTTTGTTTTTACCACATCATTGTTAAGCACATTGTCTGTGATGTAACTTTTGTCCATCAGCCCCAGTCGTACCTTTGGTAACAGAGTAGAAATGGCTCCCTGTCGTTCCTCAGGCATGTGGTTTATCCATCTTAAAACACTTTGATAAACTGTGCTCTCCTGGGTCACAGTAAGGTCATCCTGACCCAGGATATCAGCCAGCTCCTGCTCCACAAGCTGCAAAAACTCTTCACAGAGGAAAACCTCCTCAAAATTCTCACAGATAAAGTGAAAGGCCTCATACTTCAGTTGAAACAAAATGGGAATATACCAGACTTTAGTAAACTGCCACAGCCCAATGCATTTTTCTGGACAGAGGTGATCCTTCAGAGCTTCTAAGCATGTTTGTTCCAGACTCTTTACATTGAACTGATGCACTTCCACCATTAGATCAAAAATATAACTGTTGTCAGAGTGACAGAGATAAAGTAAATTCACTGAGTCCAAGGAGTTTGTGGGTTATTGTGTCTCTCTCAGAAGGGTTTCCCTCATTAAAGAATACTCAATCTGCTACTGAGTCCTTTGATGTGTGACCAGCTCCTGATGATGTCATCAGCAGAGTGTGTGATGACATCACAATGAAATTCACACTGACATTCCTTTTGCTGGCTCCTGATTGGTGGATGCTGTTCTTTTTTTGGTCCAGTAGCCAAATAGGGTGTGTTTCAGATATGCATCCTCAGTTGAACTTCAGGAAATGCTAATATTCTAGTTTATTATTAGTTTACACTGAGCCTACAGTTTGAAACATGCAGACAGTTGAGATCAGATGTCTGTTGTAATGTTTTTTTTCTTGTTTGAACTGGGTGTGTTAATTAAAATGATCATGTGTAGGGTTTCCTTTGGTCATTTATTTCAATACAATTTTTCATAGTACGGTACAATGAATGTACCTGTCTCTAAAAAGGACTTGGAGATAGAGATGCACAACGTCACTGGCCCTGCAGATGAGTCTGTTGGCGTCTGCGACCCTCAGGCTGCTCCCCCAACAAACAAAAGTGTAGAGGATCACATTTGCCACCATTGACTCATAAAACATCCTCAGCATTTTTCTGCAGATGTCCTCCCTGATACATCCAACCACTGCAGAGTCGTCCGAGAACTTCTGGAGATGACAGGTGTCAGTGCAGTAGCTGAAGTCCGTGGTGTAGGTGGTGAAGAGGAAGGGAGAGAGTACAGTCCCTTGAGGGGCCCCGGTGTTGCTGACCACTTTGTCAGACACACAGTGCCACATACTGTGGTCTGCCAGTTAAGTAGTCCACAATCCAGAACACAATGGAGGAGTCAACCTGCATCTCTGTCAGCTTCTCACCCAGTAGAGCCAGACGGATGGTGTTAAAAGCACTGGAAAAGTCAAAGAACATGACTCTCACAGTGCTTACCACCACGTCCAGGTGAGAGTAGACACGGTTGAGCAGGAAGGTGATGGTGTCCTCAACTCCAACCTTGGGCTGGTAGGCAAACTGTAGTGGGTCCAGGTGTGGTCTGATAGATGGTCGGAGCTGCACCAGGATAAGTCTCTCCAGGGTCTTCATGATGTGGGAGGTCAACGCAACCGGTCTGTAATCCTTGGAGCCACTGGGACGTGGCGTCTTTGGAACAGGAACCAGGCAGGATGTCTTCCACAGCACAGGGACCCTCTGCAGACTCAGGCTCATGGTGAAGATGTGCTGGAATATTCCACAGAGCTGTGAAGCACAAGCCTTCAGTACTCTGGGGCAGACTCCATCAGGTCCTGCAGCTTTTCCATAGTGGAGTTTGACCAGTTGCCTTTTCACCTGATCAGCTGTGATGTTTATTTCCAGTGATGTGCCGTGATGACCACTAGGGTTGGTAGGCAAGTTGCAAATCGAGACCACCAATGACAATTCCATATGTTTCTGCTCGCACGTGTTAATCAAACAAAATCAACATCATAAAACACCATTATTATATCTCATGACACGGCAGCACATTCGTTGTTTGTGTTGGAAACACGGAGAAAATGACAAAAACAACAACAACTCAGAACATCCTCAGTGAGGAGCATCCACAATCCTTCCTTTTGTTCCATTCACTGTAGAAAGAACACACAATGTTCTGACCTTACCTTTGCTGAAGGTCTGGTAGCTCAGGTGTTGGTCTCCATCTTTTAAAAGCTGTCGTTTCTTCTGTAAAGAAAGTTTCTTTTTCGTCTTTAGCGCTGTCATCCTGACTGTAGTGTTATTCCGCCCACTAGCTAGAGAACGTAGCAGCAGCCACGTGGGATCAATTCACTAATGCACTGTGAACTGATGTATAGCATTTAGCATAGCGCAGTTACGTCCAAAGGCAGCGTAGAGAGCTGCCTTTTTACATAAATGGTTGTCATCTTGGGGAACTGACTGAGCATGTGCAAACACAAAAACACACTATGGGAACAGAGAAAGAGCAGCAATGTGCTTTTGGGAGGGGGCGTGGCCTCCTCCTGCCTTACATCGGAGTGAAACTTGTGCAGCCGTACCCGGAAATATCGATGTTTAGTCATTTGGTCTATGAAACGCAGAAAATACTGACACTTTCAAATGGAAATTGAAAAATAAATAATTCATGATTATGTTATAATTATATTATAAATATATTATAATTAAAACAAACAATCAAAATATCAGTTCACCTTTGGGTAGGCACTGCCTACCTTGCCTACCCTGACTGCATGTCACTGAGTTTTTCACAGACATATAGTCACAAAGTGCTTCCCAAAGATAAAAGACACATTCAAATACAAGAAAATACCATCAATATGACGGATCAGACTGAGTTGGTAAGACTCAGACCCTTTCTTAAAAAAGTAAGTCTTTAAGTGTTTTTTAGAAGAATCTACAGAGAGGAAGGAGAGAGGAAGACCACTGCTCCTCCATGGTGGGTTACAGTGCTGACCCTAACCTCTCTGGTGCCCTAGGCCAGATTTTCTTATAGTGCCCCCTTATATGCAGTTTTTTCTATTTATTCCAAGTAATTGATTTTCACATGATTGTTATATTATTATTATTAGAATCTTGCATAGTGGTCTTCACCATATCCACAAAGATGTTTTACATGAGGAGAAAACATGAGCAAAATTACTTTTTTGACATTTTATTTAATTTTGATGAAAGTGTTTCACATACACGTATAAAATAACACAAACAAGTAAATAAAAGCCAATTTAAATATCTTAGTAACAGGTTAAAGATAAAAATGATTAATATTATTAAAGGAAGGCATTGCACAAAAACAAGATACAAATAAATAGGGATGTATTGATTCACTCAACTCCCGATAAGATTCGATTCACGATACTGGGTTCACGACACGATTCTCTCATGATTTATTTTACAAAACTGGACTGTGGACAAATTACGACTGAAAATATTCTATTATTTTTTTGGGAAAAAAAACTAGAAAATACTGTACTATTTTATTTTTATTTTTCATTGTCAAAAGAATCCCTTGATAAACTATTCAAAACAATGCAATTTAACTCAAAATAAATCTTGAATGAAATAAATAAAGGAATAATACAAATGAAGAAGCCTATTAATTTAAATTCTGGTTCTATAGTAAACAATGCAAAACTGTATAATAGTTCTTTTTCTTTTAAAAATTGCAACTGAAAATGTATTTTGTGCCTTAACAATTGGACTTTAAAAAGAAAAAACCAGTCTGCATTGTATTTTTGTTTGGACCAGCAGAGGGCGCTGGTATCCCAGTGGTCGGTTGGCATGCAGCTTTTCCAGCAGTGAAGAAGAGATGCTACGCTAGCAGACAGAGCTAATAGAAAAATGTGACTTTTACAGATATTCAAGTAATATTACAGATATTCTTTCGGTGCTAAAGGGGTAAAGAATCATTTATGAACATATTTAAGAGTAGAAGGCGGCCAGAAAGGAAGTAATAGCAGTTTCCACCCGCAAGCGACACTTCTGGATAAAAAAAGTACTGCGATTCAATTTTCAGAAAATCGATGTGAACCATGATACCTATGAATCGATTTTTAACTGCCTCACGATTAATCGTTACATCCCTACAAATAAATAATAGATAGATAGTGGTGGGTTGGCTCATCAAGTATTCTTTTTAATTTAAATACTTATGACTAAAATATTTTACTATTGAAATTCACATTTTGTGAAAAGATGCAAAACATCCAGATTTAACATAATATTACTGAAATTGTAGAAATGAACACATTAATTTAAACAATTGCAGTTCACAGAGGTATTGCACAAAAAAAAACTATTTATTAAAATAATGTCATTTTCTGGTGGTGATTTATAAAGTAGCTTTATTCAACACAAGCTAAAAAAAGCCCCATTCATTATATGAGGAGAGATTTGTCTCAAAAATATTCACAAATACATCCACAATGTTCACGTTTTTTTAAATTTTCACATGTTTTTCAAATCCACAAATATATCCACAACTTTCACGTGTGTTTATCGTGTGTATTTATCATGAAGTATCACGTGTAAATCTTCAATTGTGATTGTGAATTGTGTAAAGTAAAATAGACAGCTCTTGCCATGCAACCAATGTTGTTGTTAAGCTAGTATTTTATCTGTTTGTGTTTAGCACTAGCTGCTAACATGTCTTAGCATAGTCGCTCTGCTAACTTGTTTGATAAAACATGACAATTAATTAATCCATGATAGTCAAACACTGACTTACCTCTGGCTTTTCCACATTTTCCTCCTCTTCTTCCCTGGAACCAGATCATTAGTTTGGTTGTTTAGACATGACGTCACTGCTGCAGCAGTAAACAGTAAACATCTGGTCCAGCTGCCCTGGGTCACGCCTCAGACAACTGTCAATCAATTTGGGAGTAAAACTATTTTATTTATTTGAATTAAAATAAACTAACTAATTATTAATAATACTATTGAATTAAGTATACTAATATCAGCACTTTGATTGTTTAATGCTAGGCGTCCCCTAGCATTTAGCTATACTGCCTATGCCACTCAATGCAGTCAATAATGACTTACCTGAATTTGAGCTGATTAGAAACATATTTATTATAAATTCATCTTTGTATTGTTTTGAGCTCCAGCCACAAACCACTGTTTGTTATGATAGAGATTATGGAACATAAAACTGGAATTCCAAACATGGCACAACCAAATTCATTTATGTCTTCTGATGACATTGTGGACTATACTTCATAGTAGAGTTTTGTACACAAAATGTTGTGTATGTGCCTTTGAAATATGATCTTGGAGACATGATTGCATGGTGTGAAGTTTGATCTGTGGTTGGCCTATAATGTTGTATTGTGTCATTGTCACACGGCATGGTCAAATTATTGAAATAGTTTAATAAAAGCTTGTTCTTAGATGAACATTTGTTTTCTTTCTTATTTTTTCTGGAATTAAGAAAAATATCCTTGGTGTAAAGCCTAAATAGATTCTAAATACTCAGTGTATCTTGTTTCGTGGAAAAATATCACTGTTTTAAGCAAATTTATCTTAATAAGAAAACATTTTAATTAAATTAAATTTCTTAAAATAAGATTTTGCTCAACAAGATAATTTTTTCTTTTTTTAGGAAAAACAAGATTTTATTTCTTATTTTAAGACTTTTTTTAACTTTCTTAGAATTAACTTTTTGCAGTGTAAACACACATCAATAACTCATTAAACACAAAATAAGAAGAATACACAAAGACCCTGTCCTCTGAAGCTAGATTTACTCTCTCTCTCTGTCTCTCTAACTTCCTGTATTTAATCAGTGTGTGCTGTACTCAGACGCTGGATAACTTCTTACCAGGCTAAATCACCATGGTAACTTAGGCTGAACACCTAACCTGTTCCAGACCAGATTATATTCTGGCTAGAATCTGAGCGAGTACTGAAGCTCCGCCTCCTGACCAATCAGTTCTCTTAGAAAACAAACTGTCCAATAAAAGGAGGATCATTGTGAACACGTCACTGTGTGGATCTGATGTGACGCTGACAGGAGAGAGAATATTTATCCTTTATTTACCATGACAACCTATAGGAAACATATAGATTAATATCTACATTAGTCAGCTGATAAAACCTCATTCATTCATTCATGTATTATGTTGGTGACACAGAGAGCCTCAGTTCTGTTGATAATATAAAATATAAATATTGTCCACCTTATGATGTAGACCAGGGCCGGCCTTCACAACAGGCAGCCCAGGCGGCCCCCTTGAGCGCCACCTACTGGAGGGGTGCAAACTTGCAACCCCTCAATTTTTGTTTTTTCATAATAATTTAAAAAGGTTTAATAAACTTGAAAAACACCCTTTACAATTACTGTACATCTTTTCTCTATATTTATTTCATTTTAATTCTTGTTCTACTCTATGTAAATCTATTGTGTTGTTTGCACATTGTGTTCTTTGATGTTAAGATTTGTGTTACTGACTAGTAAAACCAAACAGAAAGTAAAAATGTCCTTGTACTGAAACCTTTATATTTTAACTGTTGATTGCAGTGTTCTGCATTGCTTTTGGATTTTGCACCATTGTTGTTATTGATCCCTCGAGAAAATTACACTATACCTGTAGGTGTTATATTGTATTATAGTGCATTATTCTAAATGTTAAATTAGGTTCTATTTTTTTCAATGGTTTGTTCATCGTTTTTTCTTGATATTTAAAATAAATATGTGCTAACCACTACATTAATAATAATTAAATTCAGTACATCTACACGTCTGCTATATGTTGTCACCACTAACATTTACTATTTTTTTAGATCATCACCAACTCAGGTTGATCCAGGCTGATTAAAACCATCCCATTTGAGCTGGGACATGAACTGATCCATTTATTCACACATTAGTTCTTCTAATGTCTTTAAACACTTATTGATACACACAGACCTGGTCAGAGCAGGTTACACTCCCAGTTCGGATCATGGAAAATAACATTTGCTCCATCTCAGTATCTAGTTTAGATTTATTTTAGACCTGTGTCTATGTATGTGACAAAAAATGAGTAAGGTGGCAAAGAATGGTCCAAAAGTGGCAAAAACTTGTCAAGAAAAGAACAAAAAGTGACTAAAATGGGCCAAAAGCAGTCAAGAGTGGCAAAAGAAAAACCCCAAAAAAATTACAAAAAAGCAAACAGATGTTATGTAATGGCAAAAGGAAGTTAAATCTGAAAAAACTCAACATTTTGGGAAAAGGGACAAAAATGGGACAAAGGAAAAAGAAAAAGGTAAAAAGGGGTTAAAAAAGTTTCTCCTTTAAAGGTTATCTGGGGGAATCATTATAACATGATAAAAAGCCACATGTTGAGAATCACTGACTTAATAACAGCTTTATCATGTTTTAGTAAAATAATTTAATAAACTAAATTGGGAGACGACGGTTGCCGTACCCTTAACCTACCCAAGTATTCTGTAAACAAAGTTAATGTTGTAAATCATTTCCTGATGTTTATTTTTTTTTAAATATAAGTCATTTTAAGAAGTGTTTGTATGGAAAAGGAAATAAAAAAAAAGTACAAACAACGCACAAAAGAACAGCACAAATAGGCAGAATGACAGAAAAATGAGCAAAAGGAACAACAAAAATACACAAAATGAGAGAAAAATAGACTGAATATCAAAATAAATCCCCTAAATAACTTTAAAAACACACAAACAACAACAGAAACACACAAAGTCTGATAGTTGTGTCCTATTAAGTTACACAAAATGATACAGAGAGCTGCATGTACATGTATGACACTAAAATCTGATTTTTATTATGTTGCTAATGTCTGAGCATGAGCAACTCTAAGATATTTAAATGTAATAAAATAATACATTTCTATCATTTCACTGTTCAGCATTTCAACTGGGAATCCCAATTATGGTGAAAAAAAAATACTGACCACAACATTAAGGAATGTGATCTAATATAAGGAAAGAAATGTCTTCAAATGTTTCAAAGTTTGAATCAAAGCTGTCAGTAGTGCATTACTTTAATTCTCCTGCAGGTGTCGCTTCAGGCTTGTTGTTGACACACAGCTTTGTACTGTCTGTCCCTCATTTATATCAAATATAAAGTTTGTCCACACATCTGCTCTTCTTTGTGGTCCGAGGTTTGACCTTTTGACCTTTCCAACTAGTCCGTACTTTAATCTGATTGGATTTCATCCCAGATGTCACCATGTAACCATTCCATTCCAATCACCATTCATTGTTGTCCATTCAATTCCAAAGTCAACAATATTTACAGGTTCTCACAGTTTTCCTGGTGCTTTTATCACATGATTGCAGTCATTTTTCATTTTAAACTGTTGAAAAAACTCAAAATTCTTACAAAATCTTTTCATTTTCCTCAAAATATGACAAAATGTTTCCCTTAATTAAATAGAAATTGATGAGAAAATGTATGAAATGTAAAGTGTAGATCCTGTTAGGACTGATATTTATCACTTATTGCTTGGATATAGTCGCTTTCTTACATATTCTGCATTTCTTGTCTACGTAGAAGTGCAAACGGACACAATAATGTTAAAATGAATCGTTTTCCTGTGTAAAATCTATGAGCCACTTAAGATATGTGGCCCGTTTACTAAAATGAGTTTGACACCCCTGCTTTAGAGCATCCAGTTCAGCCCACAGGAAAACATGAGTAAATACAGATTCAATCAAACAACACAATATTTACAGGTTCTCACAGTTTCACCATCATTATTTACCTTTTAATCACAATTTGTGGAAAGATTTCTCAATTTTATCCTCAAAATATCTCACCAAATATTAGGAATGTAAATAAAAATTGTCACAAAATCCAGTAAATGTAAAGTGAAGATCCTGCAGGGACTGATATCTGTTAATTATTACTTGAATATTGTCCGTGCCTTCCATACTTTACATATTATTTAAACATAGAAGTATAAACTTAGACACATTCATGATGAAATTACTGGTTTTTGCTCCAAAAAATGTGTGTCCCACTTGAGATTACACTGAGCCGTTTTCAGACCCTGAACTAAAATGAGTTTGACACAGTTTAAGGAATTTAGTGGAAAAGCAGAAGGTTTTGGAATTGGAAACATTTTGAAAATGGTGATGAACTGGTTTGTTTAAAAGAACCTGTACTTGGTGTAGTTTGAGTTCATGTGGGAAAATGCTGTATTTAGGAATAATCATGGTGCTTTTATCTACATTTCAATGGACGAGAACAAGTTATTTACAACAAAGTTTTTATTGTTATGTCAAATATGGTAATATCATGTATGACAGCACGTTTTAAACAGACTAACATGGTGCATAGAATCAGTCAGTAACACATTATAAAACAACATTCAGTCATTTAGCAGAAACAATATACAAACAACTGATTATTCTTTAAAAAATGATTGATTTTTAAATGAAAACACAAACGTTATCATTTATATCACATCTTACACTGAACGTCATATAACAATAATGAATACTTACACTCTTATTCATCCTAACGGTCTATGAATCACCACGTTGATGTAATAAAAGATCAAAAATACACAATATCTACAGTAAATATGTATTCAGACATGTGTATTGGTGTTATTGATCTCCATTCTGCTGATCAGTTCAGTCACTAACTGCTGTACAGTAGATGAACGCAGCCGTCCCACCTCCAGGACGCCTTCATGGTTCACACTCTCAGTGTCCTCGTAGCTTTCCCCCACCTGAAGGAAACCAATCAGTAGCTTTATTAGAATCTAATTCAACAATAGGTTCCATTAATCAATCAATCTGGAAACCAAACTAAACACCAAAAAGGATCAAACCGTTAACGTTGATCAGGGTTGGGCTCAATTACATTTTTCACTTACAATTATGTTTTCAATTACCCATGTTCAATTACAATTCCATTACCATTACAGTGACCAGCATTTTTTCCAATTACAATTAAATCACAATTATTCTTTATTCTCAGAAAGTCAATTACAATGAATCACAATTACTGAGCCTGAAATAAAAAACCTAATAAAAGTTAACCTTCCTCTTGTGTTAGCTTTCTGTTAGCATCTCTAATGCTAACAGGTCCTAAATCAGCTGTAAAATACACTAAAAACTATTATCTATCATCTAATTTATTTCTTATCTATTGGTTTCCTTGTTAGGATTCATAATCAATAAAATTATAGGTTTTAATATTTATGGGATGGGTGTCTGAGCCTTTTTTTGTCTCAGTATACCCCTAAATTTCATTTTTTAAATGGTAACATATGTGTAGAACTGTACATAGAACTGTAACATGGTTCCTCAGTTTTGTGCTAAATTATAATTGAAAATTTTTCTAGAATTTTAAAAGTGAATAAAACAAATAAGGAACAAAATAATGTGTTTTGTTAGGCATAGATCTTCTAATAAGGACATTTCAAAGGTTTTAAACCATATTTGTAAAAACAGGAGGATTCCTTTAAAGCTGCTGAAGTTTCTTGCATTGCATTGTGGGATGTGGAGTCCCGTAACGATTGCATAGAAGTTTTTTTTTTTTTTACTTCATTCTTATTGTGATTTCTTGTTTGGCCCCAAAAACTCTACCAAAGTACCTTCCCAACACATTTCTGGTGTTTTCACTCAAACTCTTGGCCAAACTATGGAGGTTTCATTTGGGGCTTACAAAGAAAAATCCAAATCTGGCCAAAATGTAACATGTTGCAGAGGGAAGTGATGTCACAGGGAACATCTGGAACAAACTAGAACAAAAATGGAGCCTAGCTAATCACTGTCCTCCTTGTCTGGCAAAGAAACACAAGAAATTCCAGGAAGAATGAAGTAAAAAGACTTTTTTACATTCATCTACAGGCCTCCACATTCCATTTTTGTTCTTCTCATAAATACACATAGACTGGCATGAATTGATCATCTCTCTTATGGAAGACACCAGTTAGTCTTTACACTGTAAACCCGGATAAGTTCAGAACACTTAAATCGTTTGAGGAAACCGATTCCCTTCAAATGGTTTGAGTTATTGACCCAAAACAAAAAACTAAATGATTTAGTAGAGTGAACTCAAAAGTAAAAATGTCACAACTTACTATATTGAGTCATAGCCAGGTAATGTGTTTAAGTATTCAATATTTCAAAACTAATTTGTTTAAGTATGATTAACTTAAATCATTACGGGAAGTACTAATAGAAAACTCAATTGTTTAAGTAGTGCAACTATAAAGCTCATATGTTTAATTAAAGTTAACTTAACATGTCAAGGCAAACACTCAATACTTCTAGTACTATCAATAAAAAAAAGTATTTTTATTCTTAGTACAGTCGCCAATTACCACAAAAGGTATTTTGAAAACATTTTTATTCATAACAAAAACAATAATTTAGTTTTCCTGTGAACAGTCCTACAATTTGCACACATCGTGTTTCTAAAAAACATTCCTTTCACAAACACTACATTTTAGTAGTTCAAAGCCACTTCTAAACATTAATTGTGGTCTCGATGCAGTTTCTTTAAAACACATTTGACTTGGACTTCCGTTTTCACCATTGAAGATGATTCCTATGGGGATTTCAAGGTCACCATCCGCAGCATTCTACAGAGGGGAAAAGAAGAGTCAGTGAGTGAACCTGTTGGTGGAGAGTAACACAAGTACAAAAGGTCAAATTATTGTATTTCTAGAAATATATATTTTTTTAATTTGAGTACAAGTTATATTTTCAAATTAAAAAACTAAGACACATTTTGGGAATTTGTATGGTTTATAGTCATTATACAACTGTACAATGAAGTTTGTCCTCTGTATTTGACCAATCCATCAATGCTGCTGGGGCAACACGTCAGAGAGGGCCTAATATATATTAGGCCTCCTAATATATATTAGGAGGCCTAATATATATTATAATATTTTCTCACATTTAACTGCATGTTTTGTTGAAATTTTCAGTACTTCCTATGTTTGTTTTGCACAATTATTTTGCCCAATCTCTGGAATATCCAAATTTAGCTCCATTCCTCTGCTTAATCTAATGTTTTCATATTTTTTTCACATTTCATTTCAGGCATTAAAAAAAAAATAATTTGCATGAAATGTACACTGTGTCCTAACTTTCTGGATTAAAATAATTTGTGACCCATTTCTATCTTTATGTGTGATTTTGGGTCAAAAGCAAAGAAAACACTTCAGTGGTGATCTTAAAGTAATCTAAGTTCTTATTTCTCATGTCCCTCCATGTCCACATCACTACTATACGAGGTGGTCTTCCTGCTCAACCCTTTACACTCAGGATAGAGGTACATGGCACTCACATGCAGGAAGGCTCGTTTTCAAAAAAGCCATCACATGTCTTAACAACAGATCCCATTGTCCTCAGTCTACAGTATGTCTGTGTGTTTAATCCGTTTCTTTACCTGTTATGCACATGTACATGAAAAATAATTTTATTTTGTGAACAATAATATCTTAAGTCTGTGGACAGCCTTATGACCCTTCAACATTTTAAACCCCATGTGAAGGAGTTTGTCTACATTGTATGTTTTATTAAAGGGATATTTTGGGATTTTTGACATTGGGCCTCATGTCCTAGTTATCCAGAGTGTTATTGGTGTCTGGAGATATATTTTTCTTAAATTCACGCAGTTCTTATGTTTGAAGAGCTTAGTTGCACTAGGCTAGTCTTCGGCTAAAGCATTTCTACGGTATCAGCTAGCCTGCATTAAAAACAGTCTGACACACTGGACAGTGCACCTGAGGTAAATCACTTATAACACCAGACTAACCATATAAATGTCTGTGTCGATAGAATTATTTTTGAAATATAACTGACCTTGAATCACATGAATTACTGCATTTTTAGGGACTATTATCTCGCAGATCACTCCGCCGCTGCGTTAGCTTACAACCACAAAGCTGATGCTGCTCAAATATGAGTTATTATAACTGCAAAATGGTTAAAATTACTCTATCAACACAGACATTTATATCGTTAGTCTGGCGTTATAAGTGATTTGCCTCAGGTGCACTGTGGAGTGGGCCAGACAGTTTTTAATGCAGGATTGCTGATACGTAGAAATACGTTAGCCTTGCGCCACTAAGCTCATCAAATATAAGAACTGCGTGAATTTAAGAAAAAATATCTCCAGACATCACAACACCGGATAACTAGGCCCTATGTCAAAAATCTTGAAATATCCCTTTAAATTTGTAAAACTGTTTACAGGTCTCTCTTGCAAATGAGATTCAAGAGTCTCAAGAGACCGACCTATGTATAAAAATCAAGAAAACAAACAATAAAATACATGAATCAAGGTGTATTTGTGTATTTTTTGGGAATATGGAAAACTAATAAACCAGTATACCAAAAGAAAAGGTCAAATTCCAACATTCAAATGTACTTACTTTGTGACTCGTAAAAAACTTGGAGGCATTGTCCCCAAGGAGAATTGGAAGTCCCCTCAAGGCGTAACATCTGTTGACAGTGGGCTCCATGCTCTGCAACAAGTTAAAACAAACACATTTCCCATTCTAAATCATGAGATGGGACATGCTGTACAAATAAAGGATTAAAATATGATGGCAACTCACCTTCTTTTGTTTTCGAAGGTCTGCCAGTTCTTGGCCCACACATCCTGTCTTTCTGGTGAAGACCTCTTCTAAGCCAGGGTACAAACCATCCAGAGCAGAAAATAATTCTCCCATGAGGTTTTTTCCAGTAATTCTGTTGAATTCCAAGTTGACCTATGAAGCAAGCCCAGTCATTATTTTCAAAAATATAACTATACATCAAAAATTTAAATAAAATCACAAACCTGGTTTTCAGTAAAAAGCACTGGCCACCGCTGAACCATCTGGCTAATGTCAGGCTTGTCCTTGACCACTTCAGTTCTTCTTAAGGCAAAAGTGTTGTTCATTTCATGTTTTATGAATGAAACATGAATGAATTCCTGAAGATAAAAGCACACAAGCGTTAGAACCTTGAGATGTCTGAAAATGTTATTTAAAAAAAAAAAAAATTCAAACAAACAAGTACAGTTTCATGCACAAGACAGGGGTTAAATGATAAAACCTTAATTTGGCAGCGACTCCATTGGAGAACCACTTACTACTATCATGTGTGCACAGTGTCACACCAGTCTTCATAGGCTTTACATTCCCTTTATGAGCCACAATTTGTGAACCACTCTTAATACTTTCAATACTTCACCTGCCTTAGGACAACGGATGAAAAGTAGCTACTGTGCTAACTCCGGCATATTTACATTGATGCTCTTTGCTGAGATGTTGATTAATATTTACTGTCCTAATTCAAATAAATAAATAACTAAATAAATAAATAAATGTGGTCCTGTTTACAAGTGCTCTTTATGTCTTGTTATTTAATATAAAATCCTTCTGGGCCTTTGAAATACAGCAGATAATATTCATGATAGCATAGGGTGGTAGAGGTCAGCAAGACAGCAAGAGGGTGAAAAGGCTTTGTGACTAGTTTGAAAATACTTCCAGTTATGAGCATTTCAATTTTCATTTTTGGACACTTTTCGTGAAATCAACCTCCATTAAAACAATAGGATATAGTCTGGACCATTAAAAACAATAATTACAAATAACTACTTATAATTAAATATCTACAAAATATAGTGAACATCTAATCAAATTTAGATGACGACACACACCGCTGTGTCGTCACGTCCGAGGCACTGGTGGGCAACGCAAATGTATTAAATAGATAATAATAGTTCTATGGCGGGTGAAAACATCGTTCACAAACAGAGCATTGCTTCTGTAAAAAGATCGGCGCTGTAAGAGATCTGTGATTCAAAAAAACAGCTCTTCAAGCTCGGAAAAATCAGCTGTTTACCCACCAGTCACCAAAACATCCGCTGAAAATCACGTTATACAATACAAGGTAATTCGTAACCTCACAATGTAGCTGCCTGCGGGCACCGTGTGGATCCCGCTGGTTACCGGTCTATGCCAGGGTCATTAATAGCAGAGCTCACCACCACAGTGGGGCCTTTCGCGGCTGCAGATCGGAGCTAGCGTTAGCTACAACGTGGACTCGCCCGAGTTTAGAGCGGCCTCTAGTAAACGCTAACGGCGCTGATCCGCTGTCTTAAATCGAAAGGAGTGACGTTCATGTCTGAAACTTGCCTTTGCCGTCGTGTACTCCTCATGCTAACAGTAGCAGCATGCTAACATGCATGGTGCGGAGAATCATTGCCAGTCGGAGACTGACAGAGACAAGCCACTGTGTACCGCATAAAATAAGAACAAACAAAAATGAAGAGAAAAAATGTGCTGAAAAGCATTTTCAGTAGATTCAATTAGCATGCAAATTTGCGTAATTATGTAACATAAAAACATTTTTGCTTAAAGTTGAAATAAAAAGATTTAACTCACCAGTTTGTGTGGATATTTGCTGTCTATCGACTGTAAACTGGGGTAAAAAATGTCCGAGCCCAGGAAAACCATCAAAATGGACTGTTTCTTCAACTGTTCTGACAAACAAGTCCAGACGTGTCCTCGGTTCCAGTCCCGGGCAAAATTATGGGAGGGGCTATAAAAACTTAAAAATAGCGAAAGTGCTTTAAACTTAAAACAATCAGTAATAATATGATTTACTGTTATTATTTGAGTGTTGCCTATAAAACTTAATCTCCTATACAAATTTGCACTCAAACTATACTTTTGAATAAACTTAAAATTGAAAGGACCATGTTAAACTTATTTATTCAAGTGCATCACATGCAAAACAATAAAGGTTAAGTGCATTCAACTTATACCAATGAGTTCTGTCTGCCACAGTTATATGATTTTAGTTTTACGAAGAAAATGAATCACCATAAGTGATAGTAGCTAAACCATTTGAGTGCAATTAACTTTTGGGTTTACAGTGTATAGGTCCAGATTTAACCTGGACCTGATCCTTCTTTATAGGTCCAGGCCTATTGGTCTACTATTGTGTCACTGATGAATCCCTTCATCACTTCAACACACACTTCAACATCAACTCATTGATTCATGTCTCAGGTGCTCAACTGTGAAGACTGAAGGAAACAAAGAACCACAATGGAACCTTCTACTGTAGAGTCATTGCAGCCCAATATGTATCAGCTTTATTGGTTAAAGCTGCTGTAGACGATCATCCTTTATCAGATAAGGAGTTGGTCTCATAGATCAATAAATCAGTGATTATCATTTGTCAGAAAAAAGATGGAAAAGGTTGAATTTGCCAATGGAAAGTTTGTTTTGATGTCCACTGTAAAGACTCTTATTGACATTGTCAGAACAGATTTATGGGATATGGAGTCCTGTAGACCAGTGGTTTTCAACCTTTTCAGCCCACCACCCCCAAAATAAAGGTTCCATAGAGTGGGGACCCCCACTGTAGCTGAAGGTGGTTGAACACAGACATGAACATTGAAGAACAGTCATGTGGAAACAGGACCATCTATAAGGGGGAATAAAGGAGAGATTTTTGGGGTCCATCCATAAAGTCAGTAAAATGATGGTCCATTGTTCTATGAATCTGTGATAACCACATTTATTTATTTATCTTAATATCAATATTGGCTTTTTAGCAGAGACTAGCTTAGTCTCTGCTAACTAGCTTAGCCAATGCTAACTAGCTTAGTCTCTGCTAACTAGCTTAGCTTCTGCTAATTAGCTTAGCATCTGCTACCTAGCTTAGTCTCTGCTAACTAGTTTAGCCTCTGCTAACTAGCTTAGCCTGTGCTAACTAGCTTAGCCTCTGCTAATTAGCTTAGCCACTGCTAACTAGCATAGTCTCTGCTAACTAGCTTAGCCCCTGCTAACTAGCTTAGTCTCTGCTAACTAGCTTAGCTTCTGCTAAATAGCTTAGCCTCTGCTATCTAGCTTAGTCTCTGCTAACTAGTTTAGCCTCTGCTAACTAGCTTAGCCTGTGCTAACTAGCTTAGCCTCTGCTAATTAGCTTAGTCCCTGCTAACTAGCTTAGTCTCTGCTAACTAGCTTAGCCCCTGCAAACTAGCTTAGCCTGTGCTAACTAGCTTAGTCTCTGCTAAATAGCTTAGCCTCTACTAACTAGCTTTGTCTCTGCTAACTAGCTTTGTCACTGCTAACTAGTTTAGCATCTGTTAACTAGCTAAGTCTCTGCTAATTGGCTTAGTCTCTGCTAATTAGCTTGACCTCTGCTAACTAGCTTAATCAATGCTAACTAGCTTAGTCTCTGCTAATTAGCTTAGCTTCTGCTAACTAGCTTAGCCTCTGCTACCTAGCTTAGTCTCTGCTAACTAGTTTAGCTTCTGCTAACTAGCTTGGCCTGTGATAACTAGCTTAGCCTCTCCTAATTAACTTAGCCCCTGCTAACTAGCTTAGTCTCTGCTAACTAGCTTAAACCCCTGCAAACTAGCTTAGCCTCTGCTAACTAGCTTAGTCTCTGCTAAATAGCTTAGCCTCCACTAACTAGCTTTGTCTCTGCTAACTAGCTTTGTCACTGCTAACTAGTTTAGCATCTGTTAACTAGCTAAGTCTCTGCTAATTGGCTTAGTCTCTGCTAATTAGCTTGATCTCTGCTAACTAGCTTAGCCTCTGCTAAGTAGCTTTGTCTCTGCTAACTAGCTTAGCCTCTGCTAACTAGCTTTGTCTCTGCTAAATAGCTTAGCCTCTGCTAACTAGCTTGGTCTCTGCTAACTAGCTTAGACACTGCTAACTAGCTAAGTCTCGGCTAATTGACTTAGTCTCTGCTAATTAGCTTAACCTCTGCTAACAAGCTTAGTTTTTGCTAAATAGCTTAGCCTCTGCTAACTAGCTTAGTGTCTGCTAACTAGCTTAGCCCCTGCTAAACAGCTTAGTCTCTGCTAAATAGTTTTGCCTCTGCTAACCAGCTTAGTCCTGCTAACTAGCTTAGTCTCTGCTAACTAGTTTAGCCTCTGCTAACTAGCTTAGCCTCTGCTAACTAGCTTAGTCTCTGCTAACTAGCTTAGCCTCTGCTAATTAACTTAGCCCCTGCTTACTAGCTTAGTCTCTGCTAACTAGCTTAGTCTCTGCAAACTAGCTTAGCCTCTGCTAACTAGCTTTGTCTCTGCTAACTAGCTTAGCCTCTGCTAAGTAGCTTTGTCTCTGCTAACTAGCTTAGCCTCTGCTAACTAGCTTTGTTTTTGCTAAATAGATTAGCCTCTGCTAACTAGCTTGGTCTCTGCTAACTAGCTTAGTCACTGCTAACTAGCGTAGCCTCTGCTAACTAGCTAAGTCTCTGCTAATTGACTTAGTCTCTGCTAATTAGCTTAACCTCTGCTAACTAGCTTAGTCTCTGCTAACTAGCTTAGCCTCAACTAAATAGCTTAGCCTCTACTAACTAGCTTAAACTCTGCTAACTAGCTTAGCCTCTGATAACTAGCTTAGTCTCTACTAAATAGCTTTGCCTCTGCTAACTAGCTAAATCTCTGCTACCTAGCTTAGCCTCTTTTAACTAGCTTAGTCTCTGCTAAATAGCTTAGCCTCTGCTAACTAGCTTAGTCTCTGCTAACTAGCTTAGCCTCGACTAAATAGCTTAGCCTCTACTAACTAGCTTAAACTCTGCTAACTAGCTTAGCCTCTGATAACTAGCTTAGTTTATACTAAATAGATTAGTCACTGCAAACTAGCTTAGCCTCTGCTAACTAGATAAGTCTCTGCTAATTGACTTAGTCTCTGCTAATTAGCTTAACCTCTGCTAACAAGCTTAGTCTTTGCTAAATAGCTTAGCCTCTGCTAACTAGCTTAGTGTCTGCTAACTAGCTTAGCCTCTGCTAAACAGCTTAGTCTCTGCTAAATAGCTTAGCCTCTGTTAACCAGCTTAGTCCTGCTAACTAGCTTAGTCTCTGCTTACTTGCTTTGCCTTTGCTAACTAGCTTAGTCTCTGCTAACTAGTTTAGCCTTTGCTAACTAGCTTAGTCTCTGCTAACTAGCTTAGTCTCTGCAAACTAGCTTAGCCTCTGCTAATTAGCTTTGTATCTGCTAAATAGCTTAGCCTCTACTAACTAGTTTTGTCTCTGCTAACTAGCTTTGTCACTGCTAACTAGTTTAGCATCTGTTAAGTAGCTAAGTCTCTGCTAATTGGCTTAGTCTCTGTTAATTAGCTTAACCTCTGCTAACTAGCTTAGCCTCTGTTAACTAGCTTTGTTTCTGCTAAATAGCTTAGCCTCTGCTAACTAGCTTGGTCTCTGCTAATTGACTTAGTCTCTGCTAATTAGCTTAACCTCTGCTAACAAGCTTAGTCTTTGCTAAATAGCTTAGCCTCTGCTAACTAGCTTAGTCTCTGCTAAATAGCTTAACCTCTTCTAACTTGCTTAGTATCTGCTAACTACCTTAGCCTCTGCTAACTAGCTTAGCCTCTACTAACTAGCTTAAACTCTGCTAACTAGCTTAGCCTCTGATAACTAGCTTAGTTTATACTAAATAGCTTAGCCTCTGAAAACTAGCTTAGTTTATACTAAATAGCTTAGCCTCTGCTAACTAGCTTAGTCTCTGCTAACTAGCTTAGCCTCGACTAAATAGCTTAGCCTCTACTAACTAGCTCAAACTCTGCTAACTAGCTTAGCCTCTGATAACTAGCTTAGTTTATACTAAATAGCTTAGCCTCTGATAACTAGCTTAGTTTATACTAAATAGCTTTGCCTTTGCTAACTAGCTAAATCTCTGCTACCAGGCTTAGCCTCCGCTAACTAGCTTAGTCTCTGCTAAATAGCTTAGCCTCTGCTAACTAGCTTAGTCTCTGTTAACTAGCTTAGCCTCGACTAAATAGCTTAGCCTCTACTAACTAGCTTAAACTCTGCTAACTAGCTTAGCCTCTGATAACTAGCTTAGTTTATACTAAATAGCTTAGCCTCTGATAACTAGCTTAGTTTATTTTAAATAGCTTAGCCTCTGATAACAAGCTTAGTTTATACTAAATAGCTTAGCCTCTGCTAACTAGCTTAGTCTCTGCTAACTAGCTTAGCCTCGACTAAATAGCTTAGCCTCTACTAACTAGCTTAAACTCTGCTAACTAGCTTAGCCTCTGATAACTAGCTTAGTTTATACTAAATAGCTTAGCCTCTGACAACTAGCTTAGTTTATACTAAATAGCTTAGCCTCTGCTAACTAGCTTAGTCTCTAACTAGCTTAGACTTTGCTTTTTTTTTTTACTTGTCTGCACATGCTGTCAAAGGTCAACACCACAGGAAGTGCAATCATTATGAGACAGCAATGCATATTTTGTTATTGCAATAAAATACATTGATTTATTTTATTGCTTAAATGTGACCATCACCAGCCCTTCCTAAGGAAGGGTAATAAATCTTTTATTATAGGGAGGATTTAAAAAGGGAGAGCAGTGTCACACCTAAGTGGAGGGGGAGGGGGAAGGGGAGGGGGAAGGGAGCAGGGAGGAGAGACTCAAGGCAGGAAATAGAAAAGGTGGGGAAGAATAGACTTTTTGCAGTGAGGGTGAGATGTGAAGTTGTAGAATATATTGTGATTATTATGTTGAGTGCTTAGACTTTGCTAACTAGCTTAATTTCTGCTAACTAGCTTAGCCTCTGCTAACTAGCTTAATTTCTGCTAACTAGCTTAATCTCTGCTAACTAGCTTAGCCTTCAAACTAGAAAAATACCGCCAAATACCTTCAAACCATCAAACTAGAAGATGAGGAAGAAATATTATGGAGGGAAATGAAACTGAGTGAGACGGACAGTGATGATGATGATGATGATGATGATGATGATGATGATGATGATGAAGGCTGAGCTACGTCATCACGACCACCTGTGTAAAGGAATGTTTGCTCCAAACTTGGAGAAAAGTGGAGAAGAAGAAACGGAGGCGTGTCCGTCCAACCCAAATATATAAATTAGCGCCACCCAGCGGCAAAACCTGTTGTTTTTCAAAATAAGTTAAAATATCTGTCAATAAAAAATAAAATGTAAATAATTCCTCAGGTTCAACCAAACATCACTGGATTTATTTAAATGGTGTTATTTATATTTATCACAAAGTCAGCATGTTACTATTTTATTTTGAAAAGTTTTGTAGATAAATAAAAAATCTTTTTATTTACATAACTGGTTAAGATACGTCAGCTATTCTCAACTGGTGGGTCTGGAAAGTAGGTCTTGAACATGTACTGGTTGGGTCGCAGACAGCTCGTCAAACATAAATAAATAAATACATAATGTCTCTCATTTGGACTTGTCTCTTAATTTGAAAGAACCTTTTTTTTGACAGGCATTCTGTAAAATGCATGTTGCACATGATATAGATTTACATTTAAATTTTTTTTACATATGTGTGTTTTCAGCAGCTTTTTTTGAAAAACTAAATTTGTTTGGTTGAATTCTAAAAAAAAAAAAAAAAAGTGGGTCACGATTTATTGACTGTGGTAAAATGTGGGTCCCAGGGTGAGACCAGTTGAGAACCTTTCATCCAGGGTAACATTTTTCAGTTGCAATTACGTTTTCAATTACAATTAATTTACTATTACAGTGACCAGCAGTTTTGTGATATGAAATATAATTGAATAATTGTTAATTACAGATGTGTAGAACTGTACATAGAACTGTAACATGGTTCCCCAGTTTTGCGTTCAATTGTAATTGACAATTTTTATAGAATTTTCATGCCAATTACAATAACAATGTCAATTATCTGAACCCAATTACATTTTGATTGGAATTACAACAGCAACAGATTTTTAAAATTACAATTACCATTATAATTACGCCATAATTCTAATTAATTATCGATCACATTTTTACTGAAACGTTTATGAATGTGTGTTGTTCCTTTAAGAAAATTTTAAAAAATCTGATCATTGAAATAATAAACATTGCCAGTTGAAGGAGTGTGTTAAATTTTTAAACCAAATATAAATAACTTTTATCATTATTATTAGTTTTATTTTCTATTAGTATAATCATATTATTTTAGTATCTATAAGTATTTTCTTAACGTGTTATTTGCTGCTGGTACATGGATGAATCCATCTTGACAAGCATGTTACGGGTGTGAACGTCTAAATCAGGGGTTTTTTAGGTAATTTTTTGCAATTAACAATTAAACACACCAAAAAACTGTTAAATATTTACATTTATACGATAACAATATTTTCAAAATGCCTTACGGTTGTTTCCATTTAAAATATCATGGCAGAATATTATTAGTTTTTTTTTTTTTTTTTTTTTCAAATGTAGGAAGTGACGTAGTCTCCGAGCTCCTCCTCCATCTTTTACTGTGCGAACACGGAGTCATCACTTCTTTAGCACCGAAGCTGATTAAAGTTCACCTTCCGTCAGGACTGAAGGTAAAAACACTACTTTAATGGTTTAACTGATGGTTTTAGAGTAAAAACACTATTTTAATGGTTTTACTGATGGTTTTAGAGTAAAAACACTACTTTAATGGTTTAACTGATGGTTTTAGAGTAAAAACACTATTTTAATGGTTTTACTGAAAGCCTCTGATGGTTTTAAAGCGCATTGAGGCTGATGTGGAGGTTTCAGAGCAGTTTTCTCTGACGCTAACGTTAGCATCCTGTCTGTGTTCATCATGTTATTGTTTATAGACTTAGTGATGATGAAGATACAGTCATTGTTAAAGTTCCTGTAGTTTATCACACGCAGCTGGAGCAGATCATCTTATTATTCACTGTTAAATATGGGCTAGAAACAGTGAGGCCACGTGGTTAGCCTTTAGCCCGCTAGCTAGCCGGTGTTATAGGTTGAGTGGTGACCGTGTTTAACTGGTGACTGAATTCCGTTAGCGTGGTTTGATAGACTCTAATGATAAAACCAGCTGTGTAGTTTATACAGAGGTGGAGATTGTGCTTGTGTCTCCTTTAGATGGTGAGATATTGATGAGATAAATTCCAATCAGTCCTTATCTTTGTCACGTGATGTAACTGTATCCACATGTTCTGTGAGCATGTTCTTGTTAGCAGGAGCTCAGCTTAGAAACTCATTGTAGACGTGAACATGTCATGTTTGTGTCTCCTGGAGATAATTCCCACTTAGTTCCAGTGATGCTGAGGAAGTCCTTCCTCTGGACTTTAGAAACATTAGATGTTAACTGTGGTCAAGCCAGCCTCCACTCAGAAATCCTCGGTCATTCTAGCCACCAGACAATTTACGGTGCCTGTTTATTGACGGTTTTACGGTAATGCAGTCGGAGGACGTACTTCAAAATAAAAGCAGAGACTTATGAAGGCAGTCTGCAATTTCACACGGATTCAATCAATCAGTCAGTCTGTTAATTGATGGATGAATTTATTAAGTGATTAGTTAAGTAATTAATTGAGCATATAAGTAATTAATTTATTGATTATTTACAGAAATATTACCATTTTAATTCTGATCACATTGAAGCCTTAGAAGATTGAGGCAATGACATTTCATCTGTGTGTATAATTGGTCCAACATAAAAATAAACACAGTAGCTGGAGTTTCTGATGTGGAATTTCAAAATAAAAGCATATAGTCACATATAGTTCCCACAAGTTCAGATCCACATTAAGATGAAAGTCCCTGTTTTGACAAACTAACTTCAGTTCAAACTGATAATAATCCACCTTGTTGTAGTACACGACCCCAATGTGTGACCCTATAAGTTTTAAAACATTCTGATGTGTAGTTTCAAAATAAAAGCTTGTAAAACTTTCAAATATGAGACTTATTACATATGATTTTGAATTCATTTTTTTTTTTTTTTTTTTTAAAAACGCCCTGTTATTACAGTCTCATTCCACTTCAGGGTTGTAGTACACAACCTCATGATGTGACCTGATACGTTTCAAAACATTCTGATGTGTAGTTTCAAAATAAAAGGCCACCAAAGTTTCAAATATGAGACTTATTACATATGATTTTGAATTCATTTTTAAAGAAGTCACTCTGTTATTACAGTCTCATTCCACTTCAGGGTTGTAGTACACAACCTCATGATGTGACCCTATAAGTTTCAAAACATTCTGATGTGTAGTTTCAAAATAAAAGCCTGTCAAAGTTTCTTTTTTTTTTCCTTTTTTCTTTTTTGCACATGCTCTCAAAGGTCAACACTACAAGAACTGTAATCTTTTTAAGACAGCAATGCATGTTTAGTTATTGCAATTAAATACATTAATTGATTTTATTGCATAATTGTGACCGTCATCAGCCCATCAGGACAGTGTTACACCTAGGTGAGGGGGTGATGGGGGAGGTGGAGGGGGAAGGAAACAGGTAGGAGGGACTCAAGGCTGGAAATGGTCAGGAAGAGTTGATTTTTTTAAAGTGAGAGTGACATGTGAAGTTGTAGTTGTGCTTATTGTGTTGTGATATTCAGCCAGTCCCCTCCCCCTCCCTCTCCACCTAGGTGTAACACTGCTCTCCCTTTTTATATCCTCCCTATAATAAAAGGTTTCTTACCCTTCCTTAGGGAGGGCTGGTGATGGTCACAATTAAGCAATAAAATCAATCATTTATTTTATTGCAATAACAAAACATACATTGCTGTCTCATAATGGTTGCACTTCTTGTAGTGTTGACCTTTGACAGCATGTGCAGACAAAAAAAAAAAAAAAAAAAAAAAAAGCAGTAATTACATATGGTTTTGGATAACAAAAGATGAATAAATATAGAATTGCATTTTATTTTGACTTAATTTGTCATTGTTTGTACTGGACATTGAAATGAGCTTCAAAGAGAATTAACATACACAATCTGGTAAAAGACAAGAGTGCTGTGTGGTTCCTACTCCTACACTCTTCATGTACTTTCCAGTGTTTTGCAGACATTCTCTTTGTTAACGTGGTCACCGACCGGGACTCGTAACATAGGCAGGACCCTAAAAGCTCATTCTGTACATTGCTTTGGTTAAAAGTGGTTGCTAAATGAACTACTTATCTTGTAATATAACCCTGAGTAAGATAATGTACTTTCATGTGAGTAACTGAACTTGTAAGATTCATGTTTTTAAAAAAATATATTTTATCAGATATTATGGACAAATCAACACAAAGGGGGAAAACCCAAGATGTATTAATTGTAACGTTATTATACGTTAATATTACCTTGTTCTGATTACATTTTCCCACATGGTGAAACACATTTATTAGCTCTTTTAATATGTCACCAGATACCAAAGCACAGCTATTAATTGAAACTCAAATTTGCTAATTAAAAATTGTTTTTATCTACAAATTTGATTAATCGATTAAATCGTTTTTTTTACCCAGCCCTAGTCTGTAGATGTTGCAGGAGGTGAAGTAGGAAGGTGCTGAGTCATTGCACAACTTGATTTATTTTAGCTTAACAAATTGTTATATCATGATTTTAATTGTCATTAATCATTAATAGCCTCTGTAAAAAATAACTATTTATTTCAATAGTTTTTTTTAAAGCTATAAGGAGCCATTGCATAGAGTCAAAGAGCCACATTAGGCTCCAGAGCCACAGGTTGCAGACCCACAGCTGAACATCTGGCCTGGCTTTTACTTCATGACTCGAGCTGTTGGTAAAAGCAAAGTCAAATCAAAGACCCGCCCACAGAAAGGGATGTGGGCGGGTCATTCTGTCCAGGCTGACGAGTTGATTGCCGATCACACAATTCCTGCTTGTATTCACTATGTATTAGCAGGCTCGGGGAGTAACGGATTACAAGTAACAGTGTTACGTAACAGGATACAAAAAGCATGTAACTGTAATCTGTGACAGTATATTAAAAAATGTGTAATCAGATTACATGTTGTTTTTATAAAAACAGGGATTATTTCGAGGGATTACATTTTAAAAGCAAGCAGAATATGCATCAGTGCATCAACACACAGTGCACGTTCACTACAACAAATGAACACGTAAAACAAGCTGTAACAATCTTGTGATGACGTAAACAGCGCGGACACCGTGCGCTTGTCTGGAAACAGACCAACGTGTCCGTGGACTCACAGAGCTGAAGAGTTTTCTAAACAGAGTTGATGGATCAGTACGTGTGTTTTATGTTTCTGTGTCACATCAACACTGTAGTACCGTGGGACCTCTACACAATAATCTGAAGCAGAGCACGTATGGTGTTATATTTATGCCACAACTCTGCTGTCAGTGCACATCTGAACTTTATCACGACTGTAAATGGTCCACGTTATAAAGATTATCTGTTGATTGGATTAAAAGTAAACCAGCGAGTTAAAGACATGTACACAGAGCTGTGTGTGCATCTAAAGAAATAAATATAACCAATAGAGGCTGATTTTTCATCAATAACTTTAATGCACTTTGTGTTTTAATTAGATAACATATTTAATGTGACTCTTCCAACAGCTCAGTTATAGGCCTGTACAACATTATTTAATGTATGAGTGGGGTCAGGTTAAACTATTTTATTTTATATTGTTGGAATGTCTGTGCTAAATAAACATTTTCTTATTTTTAATTTATTTATTCTTTTAAGCATTAATATTCATTCATACAATTGCAATGTTTTTATTTTAGTGGTTAGTACTAGAGATGGGCGATATTGACAAAAAAATGATCATGATAATTTCTAGTATTTATCACGATAAATAAAAACTCTAAATAAAAAAATTCACAACTTAGTGTAAACAGGTTCCGTACAAACAAATAAATGTGAATACATCACTAGACACATTTAAAAGGCTACAATAACTGCTGACTCTAACAGCTCATGAGCTGATATTTTATGGAATATATTTGTGCATGTGGATCACTATTAGTGTTACTGTATGTAATTCATTTATTTCCTCACTTGAAATAAAATTATTTAAAAAAAAAGCACATTAAAATCACAAATAACTTCAATAGTGTTTTTACTGCTGATGAAATACAATTAAAAACAAGTTGGGATGAATGAATAGTGACATTAGTTATTATGTTAATATTTATTTCACACAACGTGTGACATGTTTAGCTTCTATTCTTCCATACTAGTGTTTAATCTGACCATTAACAAATCAATGGCTCTCTGTGGTTTTATGACAGTAAAAGATGTTTTTTACTTGGTCTGTTCCTTATATGGAGTGGTTAGCGTTAGCACTTAGGTCAGTCTGTGTGTCGGTGTGTTAGCTTAGCATAGTTAGCTTTGGGTGGATCTGATGGAGGAACTTAGATTGGTTCCCTTTGTTGGATGGTTGTCTGGTTTTAGCCAAGTAGTGGTTCATGATGTATCACAGCTTCTGGTAGCCGTGACACACACACACACACACACACACACACACACACACACAGACGGCGGTGTGTGAGGGGGGCGATGGCAGTGCTCACCGTGCAGAGCTTCTGTAAACAACGTTCCGCTCCAGAGAATAATAAGTTGTTGACAACAATCAGGGGCAGTTTTGGTCCATGGAACATATTTTTTTGGGGCATTCTTGGCTAAATTAAGGAACAAATGGCCCGTGACCCTCGCTAATTTCTGACATGGGAATTTATCGTTTATATCGCGGTATGACAAATTCTTACCGGTGAGAATGTTTTTGACGATAAATCATGAACGATAAAATATCGCACATTCCTACTTAGTACACATTCAGAGCCAGAAATGCAATGGGGGACTAATAATTTATTTTGGTGTTTCAGTTTCGGCCAAAAAATTTAATTTGCACACACTGCAGCTCTGCCCAAAAGGTTTTGTAAGGATGTGATTGTTATCACAGTTTTAAAGGCTTTTTAATGGAGGTCATAGTAACCTGTAGACAATAGTTGATGCTTAAGATAAACAATCAAACTTTGTGGGAACAGAATGTGTTAACACACTGTGATTCTTTCCCCGCTTATGCCCCACCCATTCCACAGCCTTCCAGCCGATCAACACTCAGAACACATGTAAACAAGACTCACATTGGCAGAGAAAGCTGCATATAAACATGATGCCTTCATGACCATAGGAAATCATAGTTGTTCCCTGTGCTCCAGCAGCAAATAGGGATGTAACGATTCACTCAACTCCCGATATGATTCGATTCACGATACTGGGTTCACGATACGATTCTCTCACGATTTATTTTACAAAATGGGACTGTAGACAAATTTTTTTTTTTGGGAAAAAAACTAGAAAATACTGTACTATTTTCCTTTTATTTTTCATTGTCAAAAGAATTCCTTGATAAACTATTCAAAACAATACAATTTAACTAAAAATAAATCTTGAATGAAATAAATAAAGGAATAATACAAATGAAAATGAAGCCTATTAATTTAAATTCTGGTTCTATAATAAACAATGCAAAACTACATAATAGTTTTTTTTTTTTTTTTTTTTAAAGTGCAACTGAAAATGTATTTTGTGCCTTAACAATTGGACTTTAAAAAAAAAAAAAACGTGATTGTACTGATTTACGTCATATTTGTTTGGACCAGCAGAGGGTGGTAGTAACACAGTGGTCGGTTGACATGCAGATATCTAGCAGTGAAGAAGAGAAGCTATGCTAGCAGACAGAGCTAATAGAAAAACGTGACTTTTACAGATATTCAAGTAATATTACAGATATTCTGTCGGTGCTAAAGGGGTAATGAATCATTTATTAACATATTTAAGAGTAGAAGGCAGCCAGAAAGAAAGTATTAGCAGACTCCGCCTGCCGCCTACACTTGTGGATAGCGTCCTCTGCTGGTTAAGAAAAGTACTGCGATTCAATTTTCAGAAAATCGATATCAACCGTGATACCTCTGAATCGATTTTTAACTGCCTTGCGATTAATCATTACATCCCTAACAGCAAATGATGAGAATGAGCCAAAAAAAAGTGAAAAATGAAGTTTTGTCAAGTTTACTATTCACAGGAATTAAAAAGTATTTTCTTACATTTACCAAAGACCTGACTTATTACACTTTAAGACAATTCAGAATTCTTTTAATTTCTGGATGTTTGCTTTTATTTACAATTATTTATTTATGTTTATGGTTGTGTCTCTTATTATACAGTTAGATTTGTTGCGCAATCACTGGAACATTAGAACAAAACCTTTGTGAGACTCAAAGGAATGAGAATGTGTTGAGTTCACAATGTGTCTGTTACCACTTTATTTACACAGCCTGTCCTGTGCTTTGAATTGATTTAAGTCATTGCAGTTTTGGTGTGTGATCTGATGATATTAGATCATTATGGATTACAACATGACGACGATCTCCCAAATCACAGAGATCTTAGAACCGTCTGTAGTTCACATTTTAACCCTTGAGGTGCCTTGTCTGCATCATATGTCTGTGGTTCATACACAGAACATTCGAAGGTTTTTTTTTTCTGCTAAATCACATCATTTACTAGTCAGCATGTCAGCATTACAGACATTACAGATTATTAAGTGCTTAAACAGGTCATAAGTACGCTCTGCCCCCCCCCCCCCCCCCCCCCCCCCAGTGCACAGACACACTCCATCAGTTCTGAGTGTTGAAGCACTGAGACATGTTTGAGGAAACACTGCATGTATTTCTCTTCTCTAACTAACTCTCTGTTGCTCCACAGTAACAATGGGCTGTTTACACTTTCTTAAAGAGACAGTGTCCTGAATGTGATTTACTTTAAAAATGACTTTCAACAACTCAGAGCTGCCCTAAAAGAAGCAACACAACAGAATTTAATCACATTTCAGCCTTAATGAAGGAAAAAGTCAAAAGTGACACAAAATGTTGATATTGTGCTGCTAGTGATTAATAAAAGGGTCTTTTTGGCTCCACTGACTTTGGCCCATTATTGTTTTTCTTGTGAAACAATATAAAAAATAAATGGAGTTTATATCACCATTTTAAGGAAAAATGTGAATATTGGTCCATATCACCCAGGCCTAATGTAATCAAAGCAGTAACTTTTTTATCTTGTAAAGGATATGATTGTCTAAACTGTGTGAAATGAGGCGTTCAAACACTGATTAAAATAGGATTTTATTCATGAGTGTGTTACCTCAATAACAAATAGATATCACTAGATTAGGTAGATATCTGCTACCTAGTTATGTAACAAGTGTTGCTAATGCTACATCACTTTAGTTAAGCAAAGTAAAAAGACTGAGACTAAAATAACATTAATCGTACTTTGAACCAGTTTGATAAATTGCTTACATACATTTTAAATTATCTTTTTTTTTCCTTTTTTTCCATTTAGGGCGATGACTTTAAGTACGTGAATTGGTTTGTTTTATTAGTAAATAACTTTAAAATGGACTAAATTATTTGAATGAAAAACGTTGTGATAAAATCGCGATATGATATTTTTCCCATATTGCCCACCCCTATGCGCAGGTCATGTTAAATAAAACGTACATGATTAATGTAGCATGAGATTCAATTATTAATGTAAATATTCATATTTTTACTAATGCACCAATATAAAGCTGTAGTTTCTACTATTTGCATCATTAGTTTTAATGAGAATGTTTTCCATATCCAAGTAAAACTGGTACTGCTTGATATCCTTAACTGAATCAAACATCAATCAAAAGTGAATCAAATCGTGAATCAAATCAAATCGGGCCCTTGTGATTCAAATTGATATCCAGTCCAAATGATTCTGATACCGTTGCTATTTTTATGACACCACGGTATTATCGTATTACCGCCCAAGCCTAGTGTGCGCGCGCGTGTGGAATGAATTTCTCCCCAACGCGGTGTCAGTTTGATCTGAAACTTTTTTAACAGCTTCCACATAGTGGTGTAACACTACATCGATCAGAATCAGAATCAGCTTTATTGGCCAGGTACAGTTTAGAACAATACGAGGAATTTGACTTGGTAGTTGCAGTGAAAGAATACACGAGCCGGGGTCTGCAGAAACTTCCTGGTGATAAGAGATGAGACAACCTTGGCTTTAGCCTTGGCTAGCTGGGGAGCCGAAAGGGAGATAAGCAATGTGTTTCTGATACAGGCTATGTCAATTTTCGATAGCCTTCTGTCCTCGGTCTCTTTGCTGTAATCCAATGAGTGGCCTAACTTCCACTTCCAAGCCGGGTCTCCAACTTCTCCCAATTGTTATCCATAACGCGTAAACGATCGGAAAGCAGCTCTTGCTTGCTTTTGATATCGATCAACACATGAGTCTGAGTGTTCAGAGCTCTGCTATATCCTTCAGAAATCACTGGCAGCTTTTCCAAAACAGTCGCCAGCGTAGTATGGACTTTTTGATAGATTAGGAAACCGCCAGCTCCGATCAGCAGCTTGGACATGCGGGTTCACCAACCCCGGTTCTTTTTGTCGAAAAAAATCTGATTGATAGCACTGAGAGGCCAACTAATTAATTCCATTATTCCAGTTTTGGATGAGTTGCAGAGAGAGGCTCTTGTTAGGCTCACAGGACCAGACAAAAGCAGCAGCTGGGAGAGATAAGAACGGAAGGAAGGGAGAAACAGAGAGTGTGACTGTCCTTGTCGAGAGAAGCAAGAAGATCCACATCCACTTTAGCAATAACTGAGGCGCATCGCGCTGGCGGTGTCAAAAAATGGTGACCTGGGGCACTCTGGGGGGCTGGGTCGGTACGCCTGGGGGCTGGTGGTGCGGCGTGCAGCGTCCCCTCGTTGCCCAGGGCGGCCGGGGGTGTGATCGTTGTCCTCGGGCGTGCTGCTCCCGGTGCTGCTTTTATTCCGGGTCCTTCTGGCCTGGGGTCCGGTCCCTGCTGGCTCTGGGCCCACTGGCACTGCCCGCCGGCTGCCCGTTCGTCGCGGCTTTGGCCGTCTGCTGAGCGTGGGCCTTGGCTCCTCTGCTGGGATCTTGGGCGGGGGGCTCTCTGGGCGCTTTCCTCAGTGGGGGGGTGAGGGTGGTGGGGTGGATGTCGGTGGGGGGCCTTGGGGTTGGGGGTTGGGGCGGTTGCGGAGTGCGCTGGCTCCTCAGCTTCTAGGTGCTTTCTCGGGTGTGTATGTGGAGGGCGGTGGCTGCCTCTCGGCTTGGTGTCTAGGAGGCGTCTGGGGGGCTGCTCGGCCGGGGGGGGTTGCCTGGGCTCGCTGGCCCCCGCTCTTTCTGTTATTCTGGCTGCGTCCTCGAGTCCAGGGCAGCCCTTGGGTTTACAGTGGCAGTGTATTGCACATACATCGGTCTACGATGCATTAGCATGCCTTGGACTGTGGGATAAAACTTGTAGTGGGCTTAACTTTAGACACGTTGATCCTAAATACCTGTTTCAGGTATTACTACTCACTCCTTCCCTCTGCCCACAGCCACCACCATTATAGTTAAGCCTCACGTCTACAACTTCACATCTCACTTTACAGTAATCAGCTCTTCCCCACCCTTCCATTTCTCTTCCTTGAATCGCTCCTCCCTGCTCTCTTCCCCCTCCACCTCCCCTCCACCCCCTCACCTAGGTGTAACACTGCTCTCTCTTTTTATATTCTCCCTTTAATAAAGTGTTTCTTACCCTTCCTTAGGGAGGGCTGGTGATGGTCACAATTATGCAATAAAATAATGCAATTTATTTAGTTGCAATAACAAAAAAATAAAAAATAAAATGCATTGCTGTCTAAAAAAGATTGCACTTCTTGTAGTGTTGACCTTTGACAGCATGTGCAGACAAGTAAAAAAAAAACTTAAAGCTGCTCTGGGTTTAATTCAACATTTGCTTTTTTTTTTTCTTTAACCATTTATTTACAAATTGTACAAGTGCTAAATTCTCCAGGTGTTCATAAAGGGTAATGGATTTAATTTATTTCCATGTACCAGTTTTCTACAAGTTCCTAAAAACGTTAAACTGAAAGCTGCTCTGGGTATGGAGCATTTGCCCTCTTTTTTTTTTTTTTTTTTGTTTGACACATTCTTATCTAAAAATTTTACTTATAAGTGCTAAAGGTAACAGATTTAACTTGTTTCCATGTACCAGTATTCTACAAGTCTGAAGAAAAAAAAAAAAAAAGATATGGAATTTGCTGGTTTAAAAACCCTGCATGTCTTAAAGTTGGGTTTCCCAACCAGGGGTACGCGTTCCCCTAAGGGTACATGAGCACATTGCAGGGAGTGCGTGGAAAAATTAAGAATTAATTTTTAAGATAATAAAAAAATATTCTGTGCTTGTGCGCTACGACTTGTTTTTAAAATTTAAATGCCTGTTTAAAGGGGACATATTCAAAGAAGCTCCTTTTGTGGTAAATGTCATAAAAGTTGTATATAACACAGGCAGGTTCTTTACTTGTTTTGTATTTATTTATTTATATTACTTTTCATTTACTTCTTATTTTTTTTCTCATTTCAACTATTATTTTTCTTTAATAACAATATGATCATAATATATCTAACTAAAAAGCAAGGGACGTGTGTGTGTGGAGCAAATATCTCCCGGAAGCGGTGCGAGTTGGACCTGAAACTCGGTCGACGAGTTCCAAATATCCTGAGTGTGTGTATCTGTTATTTTGGAGTAATTTGGTTATTTCCAAATGTTTATTTTAATTTTATTTCACTTCTGGACGGCCCCAAAATGAAACCTATTCAGCTTTTGACCTCAGGGTGTGAGGGGGCGCTAGAGCACCATCTATATTTATTTCACTGCACAGCTCACTTCCGGTGTGTGCGTGAGCTCCTATGGACTTCTCTTTTCTCTTTTGAGGAAAAATACTTTTTACTGTTTCTTATTTGGTGATAATGTTTCAAAACGTTCATTTTCATGTTAGTTTGATCGTACGCTATTTAGACCGGACAGACCTCACCCGGAAGTTATTGACGGCAATGGTTGCTGTGTTGAAAGCTGCACAGTTTTTCCCGGCGTATGTGTGAGAACCAACGGAGGAGATTAGAGTCTCAGGTATAGTCTCACACCCACACACACACACACACATAGATCAGGTGGGCTTCACTATCGATCACCGTCTACATGACATGCGTGCAGGCATGTGAGTGTTGAGTGAATAACGGACCACCATTTAGTCCGGTTACAGTCTGTGTCACTACACCCGTCCATAGGGTGGTATTGACTGTAGTGTTACAGTCAGATCTAAGCGTTTACATGTTACATAGTGAAGGTCACCTGATTACTGCAGCTTCTCTCACGACACACCTGCCTCTACATCTAACTACTGACAATAGAGAAGTTTAGTGAAAGTTAGGCAGGTACACGTGGATGGACTGGTGCGTATGAATTTAGAATGGATCCCCTCCCTCCGCCCCCAAAACACACACCAAACAACAAAAATATGAAAATGACTCAAAATACACAAAACTAAATATTAAAACAAAAAATAGACAAAAGACAACAGAAATGCAAAAAACTACACTAAAACAAGATACAAAATGACTCCAGAATCACACTACAAATGCAACAAAAAACAATAATTATACAAAAAATTGCACAAATGACGTAAAACAAAAAAACGAAACAATATTTATACAGGAAGTACACAAAACAACAACAGAAATGCACAAAAATATACAAAAGGCTCCAAAAACACACGAAATGACTCGAAACAACAAAAATATGAAACTGACTCAATATACAATAGACTTGTTATGTTAGACTGCTGCTGTTTTCTGCTTTGATGATAATTGTTGTATCATATAATGATATCAGTGTGTTTCTCTCTAACTCCTCCAGGAAGCTGCACACTCCCACCAACTTCCTCCTCCTCTCTCTGGCTGTGTCAGATTTCTCTGTGGGTTTCCTTTGGATTTTTCAGATCCTGCTCTTAGACGGCTGCTGGGTTCTAAGTGCAGGCTGGTGTGTCTTTAATGCAGTTGTAACTGCTACTGCCACCTCTGCTTCAATAGGAACTGTTGTGTTGATATCAGTTGATCGTTACGTGGCTGTTTGTGATCCAATGCACTATCAAACTAAAGTTACTCTAAACAGAGCAAAGATAGGCATTGTCCTGTGTTGGCTGTGTTCTGTGATCTTTTACAGTGCAATGTTCAAAGATAATTTAGAACATCCAGGTAGGTTTAATTCCTGTGCTGGAGATTGTAAAGTGTATATGCCATTCATTGGTGAAATTGTGAATCTTTTTCTGAATGACATCATTCCAATCAGCATCATAGTGGTCCTGTATGTGACAGTGTTTATGGTGGCTGTGTCTCAGGCCATGCGCTCTCATGTTACAGTGGTGACACTTCAGAGTTCACTGAATGTTAACAGGTCAGAGCTGAAAGCTGCTAGAGCTCTGTGTGTAGTGATTGTTGTGTTTCTAATGTGTTTAACTTTACATTGTTTCATTTACAACAGGATTTGCTGATATCAGAGCAACATCTTTTGCTTCTGTTTTATGTGTGGTACTCTTCAACTCTCTGTTTAACCCTGTGATCTATGTGTTTCTGTATCCCTGGTTCAGGAAATGTGTTTTTTCTCTTTAGATCCTGAAGTCTGGCTCCAGTGAGGCCAACATACTGTAAATATTATAACAATTTACTTATTTTGTTTATGTTTGAAGATTTGTCATGACTGTGAAAGCATGGTGGAGTGAACTAACTTAAAAAAAATAGCTTTTAAGTGATCAATCTGTTGTTGTTTCACAGACCTGACATGTTTTGATATTTTTATGTAAAACTGATCTGAAGTACAATCAGAAGTTGCTGATGTGGAGACAAATGTGCACCAATCACAGGCACAGCAGGTTGATTTCTGTAGAGTTCAACAAATGATAGAAATGATAAAACATACATGTTTCATATGTGAATAAAACACCTCATCTATTACAGTTTGTTTAAAACATAGTGTAAAGGTTAGTTAAAGTTAGGCAATTAAGAACAGTGAAGCAGGAAACTATCAAATATGAACCGATCACACTTTACCTGTTGTTTACGGTGTAACTTTTATAGACTTATGAAATAAAAACTAACTGTGAATTAAAAGTGCTTGTGTCCTCATTTCTGGGAAAACACCACATCACACAGCTGTTCATTAATGTCTTGAAATGTAGTGAAATGTACAGATGCAAAGAATAATACAGTATGTTTAAACATTTCACAGCAGTTTTATTCATCTCAGTAAAAACATTAGTTTTTTGGTGGAAGGGGCTTTAAACTCAAAGTCTGTACAGCACAGACTATAAACTATAAAATAATTAATCCCACAATGAGGAAAATTCAAAATCATTGACGATGAAAAAAAACTGACAGCTGTGTGCAGTTGAAAATATGACGTGCTACAAAAGTAAAAAGGTTAGAAAGTGTAACTGACAATAAGAAGAAAGGAAAACAATGCTTTGAAATGAAAAAATAATTCATAATTAAATACATATGAACTTAACTCTGTTAGCCTTATTGAGTGTGTGAGTAGAAAGCACACTGGTGTGTAGTATGTAGTGCAGGGCTATTCAACTACATCTTGCTGTGGGCCTTAATGTTGGAAGGCTATGGTTTGTGGGCCAGACATTCCTGACACAGTGGCTCTTTTTTTTACCTTGTCTGCACATGCTGTCTAAGGTCAACACTACATGAAGTGCAATCTTTTTACAACAATGCATGTTTTTTTTTTTAATTGAAATTAAATAAGTGACCAGCAGCAGCCCTCCATAAGGAAAAGTAAGAAACACTTTATCTAAAGAAGGATATAAAAAGAGTGGGCAGTGTTATACCTAGGTGAAGGGGAAGGGAACAGGGGAGAGGGAGTCAGAGTAGGAAAATGGAAGGCGTGGGGAAGAGTTGACTGTTTTAAAGTGAGAGTGAAAGCCTACGCTGGCGACAAGCCTAGCCAGCCAGACCCCCGAGGGCACCCACTTGGCACCAGAAACCCCCGAAGGCAAGGCCCCCAAGGGAGAACCTTCCCCCAACCCATGAACCGGCAACCATCCAGCAGGGCCACGCAGCCTCAGAAGGGGAAAGGAAAGCAGCCCAGGCCCCACCGCCCACAGGACAACACGGTGCACTCCGGTTGGACGACTGTGACATCACGAAAAAGAGGAGTTCTCGATATTTATATAATCGCACAAGAATGTAGTTAAAGGTATGTGTTATAAACGCAACAATAAACAGATAAACAGGTCAGTGTTCCTAAGGAAGGAGAACAAGAAGGTTGGAATCTCTGGATTTTTCATAGCCACATTTTTTATCAACAGCCAACAGAGAAGAGATAAAACTGCACCAGTAAAACATGAACTAAATCAAAGTTGCTTCAGTTTACAGTGTAGTTACAGTATGAGAGGAAACAATATAGTGAATGTGATTTTGTTTTTACACATGATGATGTTTTGGTGATGTAGTTACTTGAAATATAATCTCAAGTATTTTATTTTGAAAAGTAACCGGATATTTTATTGCGGAGTATGTGGTTAACTTCCTGTTTAGCTTAATTTGCTCTGTGCGGATTGACGCGTCATGCTCCGGTGTCCACCAGAAATAGAAGTCCTGCGTATATCTGGCGGAGGACATCGGACTACCGCAGCTGGGAAAGAGCAGACGCATCGCAGTGGACCCGGTGGAAGTTAACGCATAGACTGGAGTGGAAGTCAATCAGCTCCGGTGACACAGCGGAGACGTAACGCAGCAGAGCCGCATTCAGTGGAAATTGGGGGTAAGCCTAGCATTAGCAAAAACCTTGTATTAGTGTTAGCCTAACAATAGCATTAACCTATCAATAGCATTTACCTAGCATTAACATTAGCTAATAATAGTTAAGCATTAGCAAGAACCTATCATTAACTCATTCAGTGCCAGCCATTTTCCATTTTTTGCTGTGAGCTGCTGGATACTTCTTATCCCTACATAGCGCCATAATCTCCCTCATCCCTGCTTCTCTCTTCTTAGCTAATGGTAGCATCAGTGGCTAATCTGTCATCTAATGGTGCGCTGCTGCCACCTTTAAGACACCAGTTGTCACTACATCAACAGAGAAGCCTGATATTCACAGCAGAACTCCGTCACAGCGTATCCTAGCAACCTCCATGAAAAAATGCAATTGACGAGTTTTTTCGCCAATGGCACTGAGCGTTTGGAAATTACAAATGATCTCATCAATGGTACTGAGTGAGTTAACGTGCAGTGCCCATAGTATGTATATATTTAGCACTGTAATATAGGCTAGCATACATCTGCAGTTTGCTGAGAGAGAGAGAGAACTACAAATTAAGTTTCTTCTCTTGATTCTTGTTTTTTTATTTTGCCATTGAAAGAAGCCATTACGTCTCAAAATAACTTCACTAATCAATCGATCCAATTCATAACACGTGTTATGACAAAAAACTTCACAGAACGCAGGTAAAAGACCTTACTCTTTGTTATCTAATTATTTCACGACTTTGATGCTTTAGACTCACATTACATAAATCAATTCTGTCTTGTATTGTTGAGTATTAGAATATCAAAAGTTATGTCCAACCCTCCTCCTTTATCTGGACTTGGGACTCTGAGAGAAGCTATGACATCATCATCAGCAAAGGAACTTTGTTTTATTCATGACAACCTAGGACATCATTAACACATTTCTTAACATTGAGCTGTTGCAAAGTTGCATTTATTAACGATATCATTGCAGTCCACACAAATCCAACGTTGCACTAACCAAGCAGCGGCCATGTTGAAAGTCTCAGCTCTGTCTGTCCCTAAACCGCAGGATTCGTTGCTTTCATAGATAGATGTAACATTAGCATTACCTAGCAAAGGCATTAACGTAGCAATAACCTAGCATTAGCCTCGCAATAGCAATGATAATGCAGTAGAACAGGAAAAAAATGTATAACCAGTTAGAAGTCATTTAAATAGTAGTATGTGCTGAGCTGGCTCCCGGATATAGGTACATTTCCTGTTTCAAAATAAAAGCTTCCCAAATATACAGCTGTTGGTGTGGGTGTGTGTGTGTGTGTGTGTGTGCAAAAGAGCAGCAAAAGAGCAGAGCAGAGCGGAGCTCACAGAGGAATTTATTTACTAAACATGAACTTTTTCTTCTGAGAAATGATACGATACCTCAACATCAAACTCTATCATTTACCATCTGACTCTGGCTCTGAGGTAATCATCTACTGCTTTTTTATTTGCTGGCTCAACTGGAAAGCTAAGTAGCAGGCTAGCTAGCTACAAGTAGCAAGCTAACTAGCAGAAGAATGGCTCTTTCCACAACAGAATACAGCAGTCTTCTCCAAAAGATTACTGAACTGGAGACTACAGTGCGAGGAATACAAGTAAACATTGAGGTTAATGGACACTGTGGATATGATAATGATACGACTGTGCCGCTGTTTCAAAACAGCGGAGTGGATAAAGCTAACTCGCAACCAGCCCGTGCTAACAAAGCTATCAGGCCTAGGGAGGATCCTGTTCCCGTTGATAAGCCAACAGGTGCGAGTCCTCTTTGGAATACTCTGGGAGCTAAGCCTAAGAAAAAGTCATATCCACTTCAAAGGCTAACGGGCCGAGCAAAGCGCCCTGATATCAATAATGAGACGGACTGGCCTGCACTGGCTTCGCAGACTGCAGCCTCAACATCGACTCCCTTGTCTGCCCAGGCACAAAAGTGGACATCTGCTAAAGGCAGGAGTATCACCAAGTCACAAACCCAGTTTCATGTAGAACTGGGTAATCGATTCGCCCCACTGCTGAATGACCAAGGATCTGGCTCTAATGAGGTCAACACACAACCTTCTGGAACTGCGAAGACTGAAAGTGCTTCAGGAAAACAAAAGCGACATGGTAGGCCAAAGCAACAACCTCATACACTGATAGTGGGAAACGTTTCTGTTAAAGATGCTCAGAAGATGTTTAGCAGCAACGTGAAAGTGATCTGCTTACCTAATGACACAGTATCAGACCTGGCTGACAAAATCTTGCATATCGTTGCAGATTACCCACATTTGAAAAATGTTGTGATTCATTTTGGGTTAAATGATTTAGCCAAGGAGGAGTCTGAGGTGTTAAAGCAGGATTTCACCCATCTGCTAAAAACTGTGAGCTGTTTACTGCCTAAAGTGTTCATCAGTGGCCCGATACCTCCAGTCCGCAAAGGAGATCTGAAATTCTCAAGGATTTACTCTTTGAATAAATTCTTCGGCTTGTGCTGCCCTTTCACTAAATTTTATAGAAAATTTTCCTATTTTTTGGGAACGTGGTCATCTTTTTAGAGCAGATGGACTGTGTCTAAACAAGGCTTGAGTAAAACTCTTCACATCCAACTTGTTTTACTTCACCAGTCACACTGCTATCAGTTCTAATAAAGACAGAGGACAACATGTACCATTGGAGAACAAAACAACAAGGAAAGAACATGGAGTCGATGAGCTTCCAGCAAGAAATAAAAATCGCCAAAATGAAGAGGTCAACCCAACCCCCACATCTCAGGACCCACCTGCTTCACCCCAAAATTCACCTACTTCCACCTCATCCAGCTGCTCTCCTACCCCTGCCTTCTTGGATTTAACTGCCCAGATGAACGAGCTGGTTCTGGCTGGCACAAGACTGACACCCCACCCTTTACCCCACCATGGTCAATCTGCACCACCCATCCCTCTTCGACGATACCAGGCTCAGGATCACTCTTCTCCTCAGGCCAGCTGTGTTCATCTTAGAGCGACACAGGTCTGATGTGTGCTGGGTCCGGACTGCAATAGCTCTATTTTTAGGAACAACCAGAAAAAGTCAGGGCCCTATGGAGTTAATGCAGCTTCTTTAATTCCTGTGGTGACAGGTAACACAGGTAAAATTGTGAAATTAAAGAAAAGCAAAAAGCTTTATAGAGATAAAAATTTGACTCCTATAACATGTCATCCAAAAAGTCCACCAGTGTCTCCAGTAAAGTCTTTAAAATTAGCTCTTCTTAATGTTAGATCTCTTGTTAACAAGTCACTAATAATTAATGATTTTATTTTGACACATCACTTGGACTTTTTATTTCTTAATGAAACATGGTTGAATGATGGTATCAGTAATACTATTCTCAATGAAAGTGCACCACAAGACTTTATTTATTTAAATAAGTGTCGTACTTGCAGGAAAGGTGGTGGAGTTGCTGCCATTTTTAAATCAATATTTCAGTGCAAAGAAATAATATTTGGGGATTTTATCTCCTTTGAATATATGTCATTCTTACTGAAGGGTGATTCAAGAGTTCTGTTTTTAGTCGTTTATAGACCCCCAAAATATTCTGGAGAATTCATGGATGAGTTTGCTGAACTGCTGTCAGTTGTATGCACTGAATACAACATTTTAATAATAACAGGTGACTTAAATATTCATGTAGACAATAACATGGACAATACTGCCAAAGAACTGTATGCTTTAATGGATACTTTTGGTCTTACACAACATGTGACTGGTCCGACACACACTCAAGGTCACACTTTGGATCTGGTTATCTCTAAAGGTGTTGATATCTCTGCTGTTGATGTAAGAGACTTAGCTCTATCTGATCATTTCTGTGTCTTTTTTGACCTAGAGACTGTAACATCTGTTCCCCCTACTTCTGTGTGTTTAAAGAAAAGGTACATAAATGAGAACACAAGTGCACAGTTTATGGAAGCCATAGCAATGACACCAACATTGAGTGCTGAGACAGTTGATGATCTTCTGGATGAGTATAATAGAAACGTCTGTAATGTCATAGATGTGGTGGCTCCAATCAAAACTAAGAGAAAACCAAACACACAGAAAACACCTTGGAGGAGGACTGAGATAATGCAGAATTTGAAATCTGACTGTAGAAGAGCTGAGCTTAAATGGAGATCAACAAAACTCCAAATTCATCTAGAACTGTACAAAATAAGTCTGCGAAAATTCAATGATGGCTTGTTCAAAGCAAGGCAGCAATACTTTTCTGAAATTATTGCCAAAAATGTCAACAACTCTCGCACGTTGTTTTCTGTAATTGAAAAGCTCACAACCCCCCCAGATCAGATAGCCCCTGAATTACTGTCAGCTGGAAAATGCAATGAATTTGCTGTATATTTCAATGAAAAAATACAATCAATAAGGTCAAACATCAGAACAAACCAGCAAAATCACAAAAAGCTTGAACAGCTTCAACCACTGAGGGATGAGTCAACTACAATGTCAGAGTTTATTACAGTGAACCCAAAAACAATAGAGGAGACTGTTCAGCAGCTGAATCCATCAACGTGTTGCCTTGACACAATACCCTCAAACTTCTTTAAAACTGTTGTAAAGTCAATTGTCACTGATTTGTGTCAGATAATTAACTGCTCATTCCAATCAGGCACCATACCTAAATCCCTGAAAGTAGCTGCTGTGAAACCTCTGTTAAAAAAGAGAACACTGGATGCCTCTATACTGGCTAACTATAGACCAATCAGAACCTTCCATTCATAGCCAAGATCATTGAGAAGGTGGTCTTCAACCAACTGAGTCAATTCTTAACATTCAACAAAATATTTGATAAATTTCAGTCAGGTTTTGGTTCTCATCACAGCACAGAAACTGCTCTGATCAAAGTGATCAATGACATAAGGTTGAACACTGATTCAGGAAAAGTATCTGTTCTCATTCTATTGGATCTAAGTGCTGCATTTGACACTGTAGATCATACAATTTTGTTGCACAGATTGCAAACATGGGTTGGACTAAATGGAAAAGTAATGCAATGGTTTAAGTTCTACTTGGAGGAGCGAAGCTATTTTGTAAGCATTGGAAACTTTGAATCTGACAGATTACCAATGTCCTGTGGGGTTCCACAGGGATCTGTTCTTGGACCTCTTCTGTTTAGCCTTTACATGCTTCCTTTAGGACAAATTTTACAGAACTGTAAGGTTGATTATCAGAGCTATGCAGATGACACACAACTATATCTATCACTGAACCCAGATGACCATGGTCCCATTGAGGTGTTGTGTGACTGTTTAGAAAAAATAAACTGCTGAATGAGTGAAAACTTCCTTCAACTAAACCATGACAAGACGGAGGTGATTGTCTTTGGTAACAAGGAAAAGAGGACTGCTGTCAGCAATTATCTTGAGTCTCGATCTTTAAAAGCTAAAGACCAAGTCAAAAGCCTTGGTGTTCTGATTGACTCAGATCTTACATTCAGCAGTCAGATCAAATCTATCACAAAAACAGCCTTCTACCACCTAAAGAACATCTCCAGAGTGAAAGGTTTAATGGCTCAGAAAGATCAGGAGAAACTGGTCCATGCTTTTATCTCCAGCAGACTGGACTATTGTAATGGTCTTCTGACAGGAATCCCCCAAAAGAGCATCAAACAGCTACAGCTGGTTCAGAACGCAGCAGCTCGGGTCTTAACCAGAACAAAGAGGTCAGAGCACATTACTCCAGTTTTAAAGTCTTTACACTGGCTCCCAGTCAGCCTCAGAATAGACTTTAAAGTTCTGCTGCTGGTGTATAAATCTGTGAATAGGTTTGGTCCAGAATACATCAGTGACATGTTAGTCAGGTATGAACCCAGCAGGTCTCTGAGATCTATGGACACAGATCAGATAGTGGAGCCCAGAGTTCACAGTAAACATGGTGATGCTGTTTTTAGTTGTTATGCTGCAAAGAAGTGGAACAAACTGCCAGCGGAGCTGAAGTCAGCATCACATGTGAACATTTTTAAATCAAAGTTAAAGGCACTTTTTTATCTACTGCATATGATTGAGAGAGAGACTTTTTGTCATGTTGTTGATGTAATGATGATTTTACTGATGATTTTAATTGATTTTACTGATTTTACTGATAATTTTAAATGTTCTTATTGATTTTAAACAATTGAATGTTTTATCATGTAAAGCACATTGAGTTGCCTTGAGTATGAAATGCGCTATATAAATAAATTTGCCTTGCCTTGCCTTGAATCATGGTTTGATCCCACTGTGAGTAAAGCTGGCAGGCAAACAGCATGGGATGGATTCATATGTTAAAAGCATGAACTGTGTCAGTCATTGGTGGATGTCAAAACAGGCATTAAAATCTTTCAAGTGAAGAAATGTAATAATTAAAAAAAGAAGACATTAATAGGGATGTAAATGCTGATATATATATATATATATATATGCACAAAACCTAGTGCTCACGGCTCGTCACTGAAACCAGTGACGTGCCGTGAGCACTAGGTTTGGGTAGGCAGGGCGTTGCAAATCGAGACCACCAATAATAATTCCATATATTTCTGCTGGCAAGTGTTAATTCAATTCAATTCAACTTTATTTGTATAAAGCAATTTACAACAGTCATCTCAATGCGCTTATCAAAATATAAAATTCATAATAAGAAAGAAAAAACCCAACAAAATCCACATGAACAAGCATTTAGCCATCTAACAAAACATGAGCAATTATTTAATATAGCCTCCATACTCTCCCAACAAGATATATCTCATGACACGACAGCGCATCGTTGTTTGTGTTGGAAACAGAGAAAATGACAACAACTCAGAAAAGCCTCAGTGAGGAGCATTCACAAAGTCAATCCTTCCTTTCACTGTGAAAAATACCAACAATGTTCTGACCTTACCTTTGCTGAAGCTCTGGTAACTCAGGTGTTGGTCTCTCATCTTTTAAAAGCTGTCGTTTTTCCTCAAAACAAAGTTTCTCTATCGCCTAGCGCTGTCATCCTGCCTGTAGTGTTATCCCTCCCTCTAGCTAGAGAACGTAGCAGCAGCGGCCACATGAAATTAATTCACTAATGTACTGTGAACTTACATATAGCATTTAGCATAGCTCGGTTACGTCCAAAGGCAGCGTAGAGAGCTGCCTTTTTACGTAAATGGTTGTCATCTTGGGAACTGACTGCGTATGTGCAAAAACACATAAAAACACGCTATGGGAACAGAGGTAGAACAGCCGTGTGCTTTTGGGAGGGGGCGTGCGAGACTGTACAGCCGTACCATGAAATAGCGCCGTTTAGTCATTTGGGCTATGAAATGCACAAAATGCTGACACTGTCAAACTTTGTGCCCATAGCCGAAAACAAACCACATATTCAGACTCAGAAATAAAACGCGTCCGCTGGTGTCACATTTTCCATGAAATAAGCACTTTTTATACACTGCGATTTAGTTTTTGGCCTCTAGCGGACTCTACCCATGAGGGATGCACATATTCAGACCTTTCTGCTAATATTTATTACGTGTGGCCCGATCCGAGCATTTCTGGAGTTTTCCTGTGTTTCGGTCTTTCACACTGCTCTCTCCCATAGGGTTAGGGTTAATACATGGAGGCGGTGCCTTCCTTCTCACTCGTGGGCGTGGTTCCAGCGCCTCTAACTGACACGCCCCCAGCATTAGAGAGCAGAGGGAAGTGATTGTTTTAACATGATTTTCAGACTTAATTTTATATACGTAACGATTGGTTTCATCTTTCAGATTTGGCTCAGTGGTCAATGACACATGTGTCTGTGGTGTGACAAACTCATAACACAAATGTATTTGTGCTTTACACGGACTTTAAGCTGGGGGAGCTTTCAGGCACTGCAGGATTTGAATCCATGATGACATGTTACTAATACTAACATTTGTTATTGTGGTCCCAGCAGCTCTTTGGTCTTGCCCGTGTTGGAGTCATTGAGTGTGTGGACAGGTGTCTTTTATACAGGTACCAGTTCAAACTGGTACAGTTAATATGGGTAATGAACGGGGAATAGTAGGGCTTCTTAAAGAAAAACTAACAGGTCTTTGAGAGCCAGAATTCTTGCTGGTGATCAAATACTTAAAGTATGCAATAAAATGCATTCTTTTTTTGTTAAATCATACAATGTGTTTTTGTGAAAAGCTCTTTAATTCTAGTGTGAACGACCACTGAAGCAAAAAGAAAGGACTGACTGTGTTGTCTACAGAGATAAACATTCAATATCTGAGGACATTTGGCTGGACCCAAACAAACACTTAGTGGTCACATGGTTTCTATCTGTGGATATAACTGATAGAACAAATGTGTTGCTTTCTCAATATTTACTGTATGCGTTATATCTTTGATGCAATAATCTTTTCATAAAAATGTATTTCTTTTTCAATGTGGACAAGAAAGAAATGTATTTTAATCTCTTGAATGAAATAAATCAATAAACCTCAATGAGAGACCCTTCCATTCTCTTTAAACACATAAGAGGGAACAAAGCAGCAACGTATTTTATGGAGAGATAAGTTCAGACATTTTTGAAATGACGTATTTGTAAAATAGAAATCTTAATTGTAAAGGGATAGAGAATAATGACAAACACAATGTATTATGAAAACCACAGCTATTCTAACATACAGTACATGTTTTTGGGCTATGTGAAGAAGCCAGAGTACTAATAGAGAAATACCGCACAGGCATGATGAGAACATGCAAATTCTACACAGAGGGGTGTCAACCCCATGCAGGCCTGGCTGTAAAGTAAAAGAGCCTCCTTATTTTATTGTTAATGACATAGAGATGGCCAGTGTATCGTGATTCAACATATATTGAGTTTTGGCGATATATGTTCATGCAATACATTTTTATTGCACTGAGATGGAGCGTTTGTGTACATGAAGTGTACAAGTGTATGTAAAGTTAAAGGAGTGAACAAGGGTTCATTAGCATGTTAGCTCTCTGAAAAGCTTCAAATCTTTCTAAACAGCTTCTGTAACATCTCACAGCTTCTCCATCAGCTGCTCTGCATTTCATTATGAGGTGCATTCACTTTCCCCAGGAGAGTGTGGGAAAATAGAGTCTCTATAGGAAACCCTAACATATGATCCCTGATATCCAGGTTAGAAGAGTGCTTAGATTGATCAGAAAGAGCTGAACTAGTTTGAAAAACACTTCTTTATCAAAGTCTCCTCTTTACAGTAGAATATATTCAACCATTAGCAGGAGGCAGAAAATCCCAGGTTGAGTGAAGGCAGTACAGGGTGGTTAATTGTTCACCCTCTCCTCTCTGTGTGACCTGACTCACTTTGACTTTCACACGTCATTGAACACTAACTAAACCAGATACACAGACTCATTGTGACCCTGTATTGACTGTGTTTGGGGCCAATCAGCATCACTTCTAGATTGTGGATATCCATCAGATGGTACTATTGATATGTTCAACAGTGATAAACAGTGAATGAAAGCTGCTTCAACTGTTTACTGTTATTAATAATTAAACTTCACTTCCCTTATTAAGATATTTTATGAACTCACCTGTTCACTGGTGTTGTGGATTATCCTGCAGCTGCTCCCAGGGTTTTCTCCAGTGCTGTTGAGCGTAGGGGACCCCAATGTTGTAGTGATGGCGCCCCCTACGCTCCGTTTTCAGCAACGTAGGGAGATTTTCTGTTGTTTTTTCATTTTTTAATCAATACTATCGTAATAATTGTTGCACACTTGGACACAAAGGGACTTCCAGATGTTCACGGGTTGGTTAAACTCATATTTTAATCTGAATAATCCAGAAAGACATACATCAGCCTCACCATCTATTTAATACAGGCGATCTGGACGGATGCTCCAGTCTTTACCTGAGGACCCCTGCAGCCCTTTAGCTGCCCCTGATGCTGCCTGTGTGTATGTAATAACTGTCCATGTATATAAGCTCTGAGGAGAGCAGACAGTCTGTTCTCCTCAGAGTTTACAGACTGGAGAACACCACCATGTAGTAGTTTTCATTAAAATCCTACATGTCCCATGATTCTTAGCTCTTCTTTGTAGTCCTTGTTCTCCTGGGACGTGTTTTAAAGGTGTTTCTACTGTCGTAGCTGGTCTGTCAGTCTCTCCTCTCATGATGAAGACCAGGGTGGAGCAGCCATTTATAAAGTTTATTAAATTAATTTATTAAAACCATGATAAAGCTGTTATTAAGTCACTGATTCTCAACATATGGCTCTTTATGTCTTCATTTTAATTATTATTTCCCCAGAAAACCTTAAAAAGGGAAACTTTTTAAACCCTTTTTTTTAATCCTTTTCTTTGGCTGTTTTACAATTTTCTTTGTCCCATTTTTGTCACTTTTCAAAAAAAAAACAAAACACTTTTTCTTGTTTTTTTCAGATTTTTGCTCCTTTTGCCAAAAAATATCTCTCTTTTTGACACTTTTATTCAATTTTTGTCTAATCTTTAACCATTGTTAAGCACTTTTCATCCAAATAATCAACCTTTGGCAAAATAAATAGCACTTGTTTACTTTTTTCCTACATTTTGCCTCTTTTTGTTCCACATTTTGCTCATTTAAGCTACCTGTAACCATTTCATACCACCTGTTTCCTCTTTTTTGTCATTTTTTTGCCACTCTTGACTGTTTTTGGTCCATTTTAGTCACTTTTCACAATTTTCTTGCCACTATTTTGCCACTTTTGGACCATTTTTTACCACTTGTTATTTATTTTTCATCACTGTTAACTCTTTGTTTACCTTAGTCAAATGGCTGGATGTGATTGGCTGATCACCATTCAATCAATCTAACTGGATCAATACGTTCTCAACAATTAATTCCTCTGTAAAAAGTGAGGGAGATGATTTTTAGTTTTAATTAAAGTGGATGATGTAAAAAAGACAATTATTCTGAAATGTGTCGGTTTCTGAACCATTTTATTGTTGATGTAACAAAGATCTTAGAACTCTCACATTAACTAATAAATGACTTTGATCACCGTGCTTTCCTTTTGTTGTCATATTGGAATAGTTTTTGTAACGTTACACAACAGATGGATTCACTCAGAAAACAATATACGGATATATATATATATATATATATATATATATATTTAGACAGTATATTTATAATCTGCTGTGCTAAAAATATTGACCCCCAAAATATAACCTTTTTGTTTTAGTATTTATTACTAACACACAACTACAGAGATTACACTAAACTAGAAAAATAACTTTTTTTTTTAGAGAAATAAGTGAAATATTTTTTTAAAATATAACTTGTTCAAACAGATTGAAATATGTATTGTTTAGTGCATGTCTAATAGTTTTTTTCTTACTTTATTAATATAGTTTAAGTGAAGGCACAACACGTTTTTTTTAAAAGAAAAAAAACTTTATTCACATTGTTCCATTATTACAAGGTTTCAAACAGTTTTAAATGAAACTTTAGCCTCAAGGTGTGGAAATAAATTCAAATGTGAATGACTATAAATAATAATAATAATAATAATAATAATAATAATAATAATAATAATAATAATAATAATAATAATGGTAAAAAGTAAATCATTCAGGGTTTTAAAAAGTAAAAAGCCTAATTCAACATCTCTTCCTTTTTTAAAAAAAAAAACGTCACTTCCGGTACGTTTTTAGTGTGCTAGCACCATAGCAACAGCATAAAGCATGATTATTGTTTCCGAAACAAACAAATAGATCCTATACATAAACTGAATAGATACTATATAAGTTAAGGATACATTTCTCACTAGTATCCTTTACTATTTCTCACAAAGAGAGGGAGACAGACGGGGAGACGAACAAACATGAATGAGATGAACTGTGTGTGGAACATGTTGTGAGTGTGTGTAAGTTTGTAGTTATAGAAGTATGTATGTGATCTATTGTGGATGAAGTTGCTGATGAAAGTTCATTCATGTACCTTGAAGATGATGTCAGGGTTGGACCTGGAGGTGCTGTTTGAAGCAATGCAGCAGGACGTGCCACCGTTGAGTTCTGTTGCGTTTCCACAGAGAATAGCCCCTTCAGCCGTTCCAGGCGGTTCTGGCCTTCACAGCTGGGTTAGAGAATGGCTCGTGGCTTACCCCAATGGGTCGCAGGCCGGGCTTCTTTCGGCTGTTTACGCACGTCACTAGATGCTGGATTCGTCCGAACCAAGCAGCTGTTGATTCCAAAAATCTAACTGTTTCAACTAAAAATAAAATGAACTAAATTAAAAGGTGGGGAAGGGAAACGCGTTGAGTATGAAACGCCAGCGTCCCAAAACTGAAGTTAGGAGCGGCTTTCTTCCTTTTAAAGCTTATCTTTGGGACTTGCCTCCCAAGAAGGAAACTTCGTTGATTGGTTTAAAGTTGCCAGCATCTCAGCTGGCTGCCCTTGGCTGTGTCTGGTGTGTGTGTTTATGTTTCTTGCTTCTCTCGACGAGGACAGTCGCACTCTCTGTTTCTCCCTCCCTTCCTTTCTTATCTCTCTCCCAGCTGCTGCTTTGTCTGGTCTTGTGAGCCTAACAAGAGCCTCTCTCTGTAACTCATCCAAAACCGGAATAATGGAATTAATTAGTTGGTCTCTCAGTGCTATCGATCAGATTTTTTCGACAAAAAGAACCGAGGGTGGTGAACCCGCATGTCCAAGCGGGACGTTTGCGGCTGGATACACTCTTGACCCTTGGAACAAGTGGCGAGTTGTGTGTCTGTCCATCCTTTCCGTGGAAGACGAGGAGGACATCTACATGATTGGAATAATGATAGTAGGCATGCTGCTGATCGGAGCTGGTGGCTTCCTAATCTATCGAAAAGTCCGTACTACGCTGGCGACTGTTTTGGAAAAGCTGCCAGTGATTTCTGAAGGATGTAGCAGGGCTCTGAACACTCAGACTCATGTGTTGATCGATATCAAAAGCAAGCAAGAGCTGCTTTTGGATCGTCTACGCGTTATGGATAACAACTGGGAGAAGTTGGAGACCCGGCTTGGAAGTGGAAACTAGGCCACTCATTGGATTACAGCAGAGAGACCCAGGACAGAAGGCTATTGGAAATTAACATAGCCTGTATCAAATCACATTGCTTATCTCCCTTTCGGCTCCCCAGCCAGCCAAGGCTAAAGCCAAGGTTGTCTCATCTCTTATCACCAGGAAGTTTCTCCAGACGGCGGCTCTTACCCCCACTCCCTCCCCCCGCTCCTTCCCTGCATTCCCACCTGGAACTGTTGATGCTGAACTTTTCCACACGTCATCTGGTTGTCAGTAATGCAGCTACAGGTCTTCAACTTCAAATGCCTCGTTGGCCATCTTTCCCCACCTCCCATCCGCAGCTGCATGGAGGCGTGGTTGCAGCGCCCATTGGCAGCACGCCCATGTCCCCAAACGGCTGGAATCCTGCTGTTCTTCCCACCTGACCCCCTCCCCCAGCCAACCTCCCACCCAACCCTTCCCACATGCCTTGTCTCGAGTTGTTTGACTGTGTCATGCTTACATTTATGTTTGCAGAGGCGGTTTTTTTCCTGGTTTCACACTGCTTTCTCTGTTTAGGGAAATCAGTTTCAAACTGGCAGTTTTTTTTTCCCCTCACCCCTCCTCTCCTCCTGTTGTTGATCCCTTTTTCACCTAAATATGTGGGCGCCGCAAAAGGCTGCCCCGGTGTGTTGATGTCTTCTTTCACTGCAACTACCAAGTCAAATTCCTCGTATTGTTCTAAACTGTACCTGGTCAATAAAGCTGATTCTGATTATGATTCTGATTCTGATTCTGATGTGAGACAAAGACAAACAGGAGGGATGATTCCTAGATTTACACATAAACCATAATAATGAGTTCAGCATATTCAAATAATCTTTTCAACATCATATCTTGAAATATCATGTAATACGAAAGAGTTTGATACCAAACATGACTGGAAACCATCCTAGGATCACTTTAGGAACCGGTTAATGAATTTTACTTGTAATTACTCATAAACATAAATGTCAAAAATCATGTTATGCCTCTTCTTTACTATATGGTTGCAGTAGATACCTTAAACTAACTTTTGTGATGTTTTCTAGTATTTTAAGCACTTTTTAAATGATGAAACATTTAAAATAGCATTCTGTGGGTATTAAATTATCTGAAAAGAGTGGAATAGGACAGACATGGTTTGCAATATCAATTTCTGTAGAAATCATTCCAATAATGTTTTAGTTTGTAACTTTTCAAACATAATACAATTTCTTTGTTCTCCCTTCTTCACTGGGACACATCTCAGAGAAGAGGCCTGGAAAGTGTCCTTCTGTGACATCTCACCACAGGGGGTCAGGGGTCAGTGGGACAGTTCTGAGATCTTACAGCATCCCAAAAGTATCTGTTTGTAAAGGAGGGAGAAGACGGACGTTCTTCCCCCGTGTGGAGTCGTAAAAAGAGTTCGTACTGAATATTTCAAAGAGTTGAGTCAGTCTTTTTGGCTACGGTATTGGGTTCAAAGGCCGCATAGTGGGTTAGCTATGCACCTCAAAGTTACAGGGGCAGTTATTGTGTAAACAGTTTGTGATAAAGAAACAGGCTCCTTGGTTAATTCCTGCTAGGAAGAGAGTCTTTAGGCTTGATGTGGTTTGGTTCCCTACACCGACATACAACACTTAAAAATAAAATGCACCACAATGATACTCAACATATTTTAATTCTTTTTTTTTAATTCAACTTTTATTTCATCACAATCCAAACACCAAATGTGAAACTTCTTTAATAAAATGTTTCCTCCCACTGTTGAGAAACATACATGTTAGGTTGGATGGAGTGTGTAACCAACCTGGAGAAGTGAATGGTTGCAGAGAACCATTGAATCTATTGTTGGTGAGACTTCATCATGACACTGATCATTCACTTTGATTGACAGGACAGATGATCAGAGGTGCTGAGTTTTTACCACCATAGTTTAAACCAGGACTAAAGTATGGGTGTAGTTTATGAGTGAAGCAGCAGTGAGTGAAGGAGTAGATCAGAGCTGCTGCATCTACATCATAAAAGGAGACCACACCCTCCTCATAGTCCACAAACACACTCACCCACACCAGGGGTGTGTTCTCTCCCCACTGCTATTCTCCCTCTACACCAATGACTGCACCTCAGGGGACCCCTCTGTGAAACTCCTGAAGTTTGCAGACGACACCACCATCATCGGTCTCATCAGGGATGGGGACGAGTCTGCCTTCAGACGGGAGGTGGAACAGCTGGCTCTCTGGTGCAGTCAGAACCACCTGGAACTGAACCCACTCAAGACTGTGGAGATGACAGTGGACTTCAGGAGAAATCCCCCCCCACTCACCCCCCTTACCATTCTGAATAGCAAAGTGGCTACCGTGGACTCCTTCAGGTTCCTGGGATCCACAATCTCACAGGACCTGAAGTGGTCCTCCCACATAGACACAACCAGGAAAAAGGCACAGCAGAGGATGTACTTTCTGCGACAGCTGAGGAAGTTCAACCTGCCCCAGGAGCTGCTGATAATGTTCTACACCTCCATCATTCAGTCTGTTCTGTGCACCTCCATCACTGTCTGGTTTGGATCTTCAACCAAACTAGACCGACACAGACTACAAAGGATAGTCAGGACTGCAGAAAAGATCATTGGTGTTGATCTGCCCTCCATCCAAGACTTATACCTGTCCAGGGTCAGGAAACGGGCAGGTAGCATCACTGCAGACCCCTCCCACCCTGCACACAATCTGTTTAAACTCCTCCCCTCAGGCAGACGCTACAGATCACTGTACGCCAAAACTTCCCGCCATAAAAACAGTTTCTTCCCTCAGGCTGTCACTCTGATCAACACTAAACAGTCAAAGAGTGTCAGACCTGTTTCTGTTACTGTGATATAACCTGGAACTAAACATATCAACCCTGGAACAACCTGTCACTGTGAATGTTCATGGACATAATTTTTTCATTTAAATGTTCACCTATTTGCACTACTCATCAATGCACTACTGCACTATTATCTTATTATTATTATTATTGTATTCTTATTTTATTTCATTATTAGGTTCCGATGTCCCAGAATGGGACAGAGGAACCTATTGTTTTCGCTTTTATTTCCTATTATTATTATTATACCCCGCCCGCCTTTGATCGCTAATTCGACCCCCTAAAAATGCCCGAAAACTCACCGAAATTTGCACGCACCTCAGGCCTGGCGAAAAATTTGATAATTTGGTGGCGTGAAAAAAAACGGACAGAAAACGCACGCATAGCGTGCGTTTTCGCCGCCAAAACAAACGATGCAACCACACGACCGCTAGGTCTGACCGATTTGCACGAAAATCGCCACATGTAGTCTTCGCCCCAGAATGAGCAAAAAGTTACATTGTGACCCCGCCCAAAACCAAACAGGAAGTCAGCCATCTTGGGTCAAAGGTCAAAAATGGCGTTTCGCCCTCGAAACGCATCTGCGCTATCTAGTCTGAGGGGATTCATCCGATTCGCTAAAAACTTGGCAACACCACATAGGACCCATTGAAGATGAAAAGTTATCGAAAGAATTTTCGTATCTGTCACGGTTTGGTCGTGGCGCCGCCACAAAAATGCAATGCTAATTTTCGTTAGCACGCAGAAATGTCCAAATCTCCATAACTCTGACACACAAACTTCGATCAGCTTCAAATTTCACACAAAGGACATGTGCCCAAGCGTGGTCATGACTGCTTTGAAACATTTCCCATCATGCCTTGTGTTTTCGACCGGTGTCATTTAAGGTCACGTACACGGTTAGCATTTACAGGACGCCGTTCTAGGAAAAAGCTTATAACTCTAGAATGCAAAGTTCAAACTGCTTCATATTTGATACACATGATGACCGTACAGCCATTAACAAAACTCGAGAACCAATTTACCCATAATGCCTTGCGTTCTCAGAGGGCGCCACTTCTGTGGTCGTCCAACACGAGCAGCTGTAGCGGACAGACGATATGTCGTGTTGACTTCAAAACACTGTAGGATGAATCTTAATAGATGGAAGCACATTGCTATGGCAAATAGAGCAGGCTGTAAAAAGTGGGAGGGGCCTATCATGACACAGGAAAATCCCTCGCCATAACTACGCCGTTATACGAAAACGCTTATAACTATAGAGTGCAAAGTTCAAACTGCTTCATATTTGATACACACGATCACTGTCCAGAGCTAAACAACAAACGATAACCAATTTACCCACAATGCCTTGCGTTCTCAGTGGGCGCCGCTTCTGTGGTCGTCCAACACGAGCAGCTGTAGTGGACAGACGATATGTCGTGTTGACTTCAAAACACTGTAGGATGAACCTACACAGAGGGGAGCAAATTGCTATGGAAGGAAAAACAGGCTGTGATCAGTGGGAGGGGCCTATAATGACACGGGAGAATCCTTCGCCATCAGCACGCTATAACAGGAAAATGCTTATAACGCTTCAATGCAAAGTTCAAACTGCTTCATATTTGATACACACGATGATTGTCCATCCATAAACAACGCTCGATGACCAAATTACCCATCATGGCCAGTGGGAGGGGCCTATAATGACACACGAAAATCCCTCGCCATAACTACGCCGTTATACGAAAACGCTTATAACTCTAGAGTGCAAAGTTCAAACTGCTTCATATTTGATACACATGATGACCGTATAGCCCCAAACAACAAACGATAACCAAAAACACCCACAATGCCTTGCGCTCTCAGAGGGCACCGCTTCTTGGGCCGTCCTACGCCAGCAGCTCTAGCGGCAAGACGACATGTTGTGTTGACTTCAAAACACTGTAGGATGAATCTTATTAGATGGAAGCACATTGCTATGGCAAATAGAGCAGGCTGTGAAAAGTGGGAGGGGCCTATCATGACACAGGAAAATCCCTCGCCATAACTACGACGTTATACGAAAACGCTTATAACTCTAGAGTGCAAAGTTCAAACTGCTTCATATTTGATACACACGATCACTGTCCAGAGCTAAACAACAAACGATAACCAATTTACCCACAATGCCTTGCGTTCTCAGAGGGCGCCGCTTCTGTGGTCGTCCTACACGAGCAGCTGTAGTGGACAGACGATATATCGTGTTGACTTCAAAACACTGTAGGATGAACCTACACAGAGGGTAGCAGATTGCTATGGAAGAAAAAACAGGCTGTGATCAGTGGGAGGGGCCTATAATGACACGGGAGAATCCTTCGCCATCAGCACGCTATAATAGGAAAATGCTTATAACGCTTCAATGCAAAGTTCAAACTGCTTCATATTTGATACACACGATGATTGTCCATCAATAAACAACGCTCGATGACCAAATTACCCATCATGGCCAGTGGGAGGGGCCTATAATGACACAAGAAAATCCCTCGCCATAACTACGCCGTTATACGAAAACGCTTATAACTCTAGATTGCAAAGTTCAAACTGTTTCATATTTGATACACACGATCACTGTCCAGAGCTAAACAACAAACGATAGCCAATTTACCCACAATGCCTTGCGTTCTCAGAGGGCGCCGCTTCTGTGGTCGTCCAACACGAGCAGCTTTAGCGGACAGACGATATGTCGTGTGGACTTCAAAACACTGTAGGATGAATCTTATTAGATGGAAGCACATTTCTATGGCAAATAGAGCAGGCTGTGAAAAGTGGGAGGGGCCTATCATGACACAGAAAAATCCCTCGCCATAACTACGCCGTTATACGAAAACGCTTATAACTCTAGAGTGCAAAGTTCAAACTGCTTCATATTTGATACACACGATCACTGTCCAGAGCTAAACAACAAACGATAACCAATTTACCCACAATGCCTTGCGTTCTCAGAGGGCGCCGCTTTTGTGGTCGTCCTACACGAGCAGCTGTAGCGGACAGACGATATGTCGTGTTGACTTCAAAACACTGTAGGATGAACCTACACAGAGGGGAGCAAATTGCTATGGAAGAAAAAACAGGCTGTGATCAGTGGGAGGGGCCTATAATTACACGGGAGAATCCTTCGCCATCAGCACGCTATAATAGGAAAATGCTTATAACGCGTCAATGCAAAGTTCAAACTGCTTCATATTTAATACACACGATGATTGTCCATCCATAAACAAAGCTCGATGACCAAATTACCCATCATGGCCAGTGGGAGGGGCCTATAATGACACACGAAAATCCCTCGCCATAACTACGCCGTTATACAAAAACGCTTACAACTCCAGAATGCAATGTTCAAAGTGCTTCATATTTGATACACATGATGACCGTACAGCCCCAAACAACAAACGATAACCAAAAACACCCACAATGCCTTGCGCTCTCAGAGAGCGCCGCTCCTTGGGCCATCCTATGCCAGCAGCTCTAGCGGCAAGACGATATGTCGTGTTGACTTCAAAACACTGTAGGATGAATCTTATTAGATGGAAGCACATTGCTATGGCAAATAGAGCAGGCTGTGAATAGTGGGAGGGGCCTATCATGACACAGGAAAATCCCTCGCCATAACTACGCCGTTATACGAAAACGCTTATAACTCTAGAGAGCAAAGTTCAAACTGCTTCATATTTGATACACACGATCACTGTCCAGAGCTAAACAACAAACGATAACCAAAAACACCCACAATGCCTTGCGCTCTCAGAGGGCGCCGCTTCTTGGGCCGTCCTACGCCAGCAGCTCTAGCGGCAAGACGACATGTCGTGTTGACTTCAAAACACTGTAGGATGAATCTTATTTGATGGAAGCACATTGCTATGGCAAATAGAGCAGGCTGTGAAAAGTGGGAGGGGCCTATCATGACACAGGAAAATCCTTCGCCATCAGCACGCTGTAATAGGAAAAAGCTTATAACTCTAGAATGCTAAATTCAAACTGCTTCATATTTGATACACACGACGACTGTCCAGCCATAAACAAAACTCCATAACCAATTTACCCATAATGCCTTGCGTTCTCAGAGGGCGCCGCTTCTGTGGTCGTCCTACACGAGCAGGTGTAGCGGACAGACGATATGTCATGTTGACTTGAAAACACTGTAGGATGAATCTTATTAGATGGAAGCACATTGCTATGGCAAATAGAGCAGGCTGTGAAAAGTGGGAGGGGCCTATCATGACAGGAAAATCTTTCGCCATTTCTTGGTAAATGCAATATCTCAGTTGTTTTTACACCAATTTACACCAAATTTGCTCAGGCCAATTCCCAAAACAGTGGTATACATGACCGTGGGTTACCGCCCCCGGCCGCTTCATCGGAACCTATGACGCCGCTCGCGGCTTTAATTATTAGGTTCCGATGTCCCAGAATGGGACAGAGGAACCTATTGTTTTCGCTATTATATCGTTTTATTATTATACCCCGCCCGCCTTTGATCGCTAATTCGACCCCTTAAAAATGCCCGAAAACTCACCGAAATTTGCACGCACCTCAGGCCTGGCGAAAAATTTGATAATTTGGTGGCGTGAAAAAAAACCGACAGAAAACGCACGCATAGCGTGCGTTTTAGCCGCCAAAACAAACGATGGAACCACACGACCGCCAGGTCTGACCGATTTGCACGAAAATCGCCACGTGTAGTCTTCGCCCCAGAATGAGCAAAAAGTTACATTGTGACCCCGCCCAAAACCAAACAGGAAGTCAGCCATCTTGGGTCAAAGGTCAAAAATGGCGTTTCGCCCTCGAAACGCATCTGCGCGAACTAGTCTGAGGGGATTCATCCGATTCGCTTAAAACTTGGCAACACCACATAGGACCCATTGAAGATGAAAAGTTATCGAAAGAATTTTCGTATCTGTCACGGTTTGGTCGTGGCGCCGCCACAAAAATGCAATGCTAATTTTCGTTAGCACGCAAAAAATTCCAAATCTCCATAACTCTGACACACAAACTTCGATCAGCTTCAAATTTCACACAAAGGACATGTGCCCAAGCTTGGTCATGACTGCTTTGAAACATTTGCCATCATGCCTTGTGTTTTCGACCGGTGTCATTTAAGGTCATGTACACGGTTAGCATTTACAGGACGCCGTTCTAGGAAAAAGCTTATAACTCTAGAATGCAAAGTTCAAACTGCTTCATATTTGATACACATGATGACCGTACAGCCATAAACAAAACTCGAAAACCAATTTACCCATAATGCCTTGCGTTCTCAGAGGGCGCCGCTTCTGTGGTCATCCAACACGAGCAGCTGTAGCGGACAGACGATATGTCGTGTTGACTTCAAAACACTGTAGGATGAATCTTATTAGATGGAAGCACATTTCTATGGTAAAAAGAGCAAGCTGTGAAAAGTGGGAGGGGCCTATCATGACACATGAAAATCCCTCGCCATAACTACGCCGTTATACGAAAACGCTTATAACTCTAGAGTGCAAAGTTCAAACTGCTTCATATTTGATACACACGATCACTGTCCAGAGCTAAACAACAAACGATAACCAATTTACCCACAATGCCTTGCGTTCTCAGAGGGCGCCGCTTCTGTGGTCGTCCTACACGAGCAGCTGTAGCGGACAGACGATATGTCATGTTGACTTCAAAACACTGTAGGATGAACCTACACAGAGGGGAGCAAATTGCTATGGAAGAAAAAAAAGGCTGTGATCAGTGGGAGGGGCCTATAATGACACGGGAGAATCCTTCGCCATCAGCACGCTATAATAGGAAAATGCTTATAACGCTTCAATGCAAAGTTTAAACTGCTTCATATTTGATACACACGATGATTGTCCATCCATGAACAACGCTCGATGACCAAATTACCCATCATGGCCAGTGGGAGGGGCCTATAATGACACACGAAAATCCCTCGCCATAACTACGCCGTTATAAGAAAACGCTTATAACTCTAGAATGCAAAGTTCAAACTGCTTCATATATGATACACACGATGATTGTCCATCCATGAACAACGCTCGATGACCAAATTACCCATCATGGCCAGTGGGAGGGGCCTATAATGACACATGAAAATCCCTCGCCATAACTATGCCGTTATACAAAAACGCTTATAACTCTAGATTGCAAAGATCAAACTGCTTCATATTTGATACACACGATCACTGTCCAGAGCTAAACAACAAACAATAACCAATTTACCCACAATGCCTTGCGTTCTCAGAGGGCGCCGCTTCTGTGGTCGTCCTACACGAGCAGCTGTAACGGAAAGACGATATGTCGTGTTGACTTGAAAACACTGTAGGATGAATCTTATTAGATGGAAGCACATTGCGATGGAAAATATACCAGGCTGTGAAAAGTGGGAGGGGCCTATCATGACACAGGAGAATTCTTCGCCATCAGCACGCTGTAATAGGAAAAAGCTTATAACTCTAGAATGCTAAATTCAAACTGCTTCATATTTGATACACACGATGATTGTCCAGCCATGAACAACGCTCGATGACCAAATTACCCATCATGGCCAGTGGGAGGGGCCTATAATGACACATGAAAATCCCTCGCCATAACTACGCCGTTATACGAAAACGCTTACAACTCCAGAATGCAAAGTTCAAAGTGCTTCATATTTGATACACATGATGACCGTACAACCCCAAACAACAAACGATAACCAAAAACACCCACAATGCTTTGCGCTCTCAGAGGGCGCCGCTTCTTGGGCCGTCCTACGCCAGCAGCTCTGGCAGAAAGACGACATGTCGTGTTGACTTCAAAACACTGTAGGATGAATCTTATTAGATGGAAGCACATTGCTATGGCAAATAGAGCAGGCTGTGAAAAGTGGGAGGGGCCTATCATGACACAGGAAAATCCCTCGCCATAACTACGCCGTTATACGAAAACGCTTATAACTCTAGAGTGCAAAGTTCAAACTGCTTCATATTTGATACACACGATCACTGTCCAGAGCTAAACAACAAACGATAACCAAAAACACCCACAATGCCTTGCGCTCTCAGAGGGCGCCGCTTCTTGGGCCGTCCTACGCCAGCAGCTCTAGCGGCAAGACGACATGTCGTGTTGACTTCAAAACACTGTAGGATGAATCTTATTTGATGGAAGCACATTGCTATGGCAAATAGAGCAGGCTGTGAAAAGTGGGAGGGGCCTATCATGACACAGGAAAATCCTTCGCCATCAGCACGCTGTAATAGGAAAAAGCTTATAACTCCAGAATGCTAAATTCAAACTGCTTCATATTTGATACACACGACGACTGTCCAGTCATAAACAAAACTCCATAGCCAATTTACCCATAATGCCTTGCGTTCTCAGAGGGCGCCGCTTCTGTGGTCGTCCTACACGAGCAGGTGTAGCGGACAGACGATATGTCGTGTTGACTTGAAAACACTGTAGGATGAATCTTATTAGATGGAAGCACATTGCTATTGCAAATAGAGCAGGCTGTGAAAAGTGGGAGGGGCCTATCATGACAGGAAAATCTTTCGCCATTTCTTGGTAAATGCAATATCTCAGTTGTTTTTACACCAATTTACACCAAATTTGCTCAGGCCAATTCCCAAAACAGTGGTATACGTGACCGTGGGTTACCGCCCCCGGCCGCTTCATCGGAACCTATGACGCCGCTCGCGGCTTTAATTAGGTTCCGATGTCCCAGAATGGGACAGAGGAACCTATTGTTTTCGCTATTATATCGTTTTATTATTATTATACCCCGCCCGCCTTTGATCGCTAATTCGACCCCCTAAAAATGCCCGAAAACTCACCGAAATTTGCACGCACCTCAGGCCTGGCGAAAAATTTGATAATTAGGTGGCGTGAAAAAAAACGGACAGAAAACGCACACGTAGCGTGCGTTTTCGCCGCCAAAAAAACGATGGAACCGCACGACCGCCAGGTTTGACCGATATGTACGAAAATCGCCACGTGTAGTCTCCGCCCCAGAATGAGCAAAAAGTTACATTGTGACCCCGCCCAAAACCAAACAGGAAGTCAGCCATCTTGGGTCAAAGGTCAAAAATGGCGTTTCGCCCTCGAAACGCATCTGCGCTATCTAGTCTGAGGGGATTCATCCGATTCGCTTAAAACTTGGCAACACCACATAGGACCCATTGAAGATGAAAAGTTATCGAAAGAATTTTCGTATCTGTCACGGTTTGGTCGTGGCGCCGCCACAAAAATGCAATGCTAATTTTCGTTAGCACGCAAAAAATTCCAAATCTCCATAACTCTGACACACAAACTTCGATCAGCTTCAAATTTCACACAAAGGACATGTGCCCAAGCTTGGTCATGACTGCTTTGAAACTTTTCCCATCATGCCTTGTGTTTTCGACCGGTGTCATTTAAGGTCATGTACACGGTTAGCATTTACAGCACGCCGTTCTAGGAAAAAGCTTATAACTCTAGAATGCAAAGTTCAAACTGCTTCATATTTGATACACATGATGACCGTACAGCCATAAACAAAACTCGAGAACCAATTTACCCATAATGCCTTGCGTTCTCAGAGGGCGTCGCTTCTGTGGTCGTCCTACACGAGCAGCTGTAGCGGACAGACGATATGTCGTGTTGACTTCAAAACACTGTAGGATGAACCTACACAGAGGGGAGCAAATTGCTATGGAAGAAAAAACAGGCTGTGATCAGTGGGAGGGGCCTATAATGACACGGGAGAATCCTTCGCCATCAGCACGCTATAATAGGAAAATGCTTATAACGCTTCAATGCAAAGTTCAAACTGCTTCATATTTGAGACACACGATGATTGTCCATCCATAAACAACGCTCGATGACCAAATTACCCATCATGGCCAGTGGGAGGGGCCTATAATGACACACGAAAATCCCTCGCCATAACTACGCCATTATACGAAAACGCTTATAACTCTAGAGTGCAAAGTTCAAACTGCTTCATATTTGATACACACGATCACTGTCCAGAGCTAAACAACAAACGATGACCAATTTACCCACAATGCCTTGCGTTCTCAGAGGGCGCCGCTTCTGTGGTCGTCCTACACGAGCAGCTGTAGCGGACAGACGATATGTCGTGTTGACTTCAAAACACTGTAGGATGAATCTTATTAGATGGAAGCACATTGCTATGGCAAATAGAGCAGGCTGTGAAAAGTGGGAGGGGCCTATCGTGACACAGGAAAATCCCTCGCCATACCTACGCCGTTATACGAAAACGCTTATAACTCGAGAGTGCAAAGTTCAAATTGCTTCATATTTGATACACACGATCACTGTCCAGAGCTAAACAACAAACGATAACCAATTTACCCACAATGCCTTGCGTTCACAGAGGGCGCCGCTTCTGTGGTCGTCCTACACGAGCAGCTGTAGCGGACAGACGATATGTCGTGTTGACTTCAAAACACTGTAGGATGAATCTTATTAGATGGAAGCACATTGCTATGGCAAATAGAGCAGGCTGTGAAAAGTGGGAGGGGCCTATCATGACACAGGAGAATCCTTCGCCATCAGCACGCTGTAATAGGAAAAAGCTTATAACTCTAGAATGCTAAATTCAAACTGCTTCATATTTGATACACACGACGACTGTCCAGCCATAAACAAAACTCCATAACCAATTTACCCATAATGCCTTGCGTTCTCAGAGGGCGCCGCTTCTGTGGTCGTCCTACACGAGCAGCTGTAGCGGACAGACGATATGTCGTGTTGACTTGAAAACACTGTAGGATGAATCTTATTAGATGGAAGCACATTGCTATGGCAAATAGAGCAGGCTGTGAAAAGTGGGAGGGGCCTATCATGACACAGGAAAATCCCTCGCCATATCTACGCCGTTATACGAAAACGCTTATAACTCTAGAGTGCAAAGTTCAAACTGCTTCATATTTGATACACACGATCACTGTCCAGAGCTAAACAACAAACGATAACCAATTTACCCACAATGCCTTGCGTTCTCAGAGGGCGCCGCTTCTGTGGTCGTTCAACACGAGCAGCTGTAGCGGACAGACGATATGTCGTGTTGACTTCAAAACACTGTAGGATGAACCTACACAGAGGGGAGCAAATTGCTATGGAAGAAAAAACAGGCTGTGGTCAGTGGGAGGAGCCTATAATGACACGGGAGAATCCTTCGCCATCAGCACGCTATAATAGGAAAATGCTTATAACGCTTCAATGCAAAGTTCAAACTTCTTCATATTTGATACACATGATGATTGTCCATCCATAAACAATGCTCGATGACCAAATTACCCATCATGGCCAGTGGGAGGGGCCTATAATGACACACGAAAATCCCTCGCCATAACTACGCCGTTATACGAAAACGCTTGCAACTCCAGAGTGCAAAGTTCAAACTGCTTCATATTTGATACACACGATCACTGTCCAGAGCTAAACAACAAACGATAACCAATTTACCCACAATGCCTTGCGTTCTCAGAGGGCGCCGCTTCTGTGGTCGTCCTACGCCAGCAGCTCTAGCGGCAAGACGACATGTCGTGTTGACTTGAAAACACTGTAGGATGAATCTTATTAGATGGAAGCACATTGCTATGGCAAATAGAGCAGGCTGTGAAAAGTGGGAGGGGCCTATCATGACACAGGAAAATCCCTCGCCATAACTACGCCGTTATACGAAAACGCTTATAACTCTAGAGTGCAAAGTTCAAACTGCTTCATATTTGATACACACGATCACTGTCCAGAGCTAAACAACAAACGATAACCAATTTACCCACAATGCCTTGCGTTCTCAGTAGGCGCCGCTTCTGTGGTCGGCCTACACGAGCAGCTGTAGCGGACAGACGATATGTCGTGTTGACTTCAAAACACTGTAGGATTAACCTACACAGAGGGGAGCAAATTGCTATGGAAGAAAAAACAGGCTGTGAGCAGTGGGAGGGGCCTATAATGACACGGGAGAATCCTTCGCCATCAGCACGCTATAATAGGAAAATGCTTATAACGCTTCAATGCAAAGTTCAAACTGCTTCATATTTGATACACACGATGATTGTCCATCCATAAACAGCGCTCGATGACCAAATTACCCATCATGGCCAGTGGGAGGGGCCTATAATGACACATGAAAATCCCTCGCCATAACTACGCCATTATACGAAAACCCTTATAACTCTAGAGTGCAAAGTTCAAACTACTTCATATTTGATACACACGATCACTGTCCACAGCTAAACAACAAACGATAACCAATTTACCCACAATGCCTTGCGTTCTCAGAGGGCGCCGCTTCTGTGGTCATCCTACACGAGCAGCTGTAGCGGACAGACGATATGTCGTGTTGACTTCAAAACACTGTAGGATGAATCTTATTAGATGGAAGCACATTGCTATGGCAAATAGAGCAGGCTGTGAAAAGTGGGAGGGGCCTATCATGACACAGGAAAATCCCTCGCCATAACTACGCCGTTATACGAAAACGCTTATAACTCTAGAGTGCAAAGTTCAAACTGCTTCATATTTGATACACACGATCACTGTCCAGAGCTAAACAACAAACGATAACCAAAAACACCCACAATGCCTTGCGCTCTCAGAGGGCGCCGCTTCTTGGGCCGTCCTACGCCAGCAGCTCTAGCGGCAAGACGACATGTCGTGTTGTCTTCAAAACACTGTAGGATGAATCTTATTTGATGGAAGCACATTGCTATGGCAAATAGAGCAGGCTGTGAAAAGTGGGAGGGGCCTATCATGACACAGGAAAATCCTTCGCCATCAGCACGCTGTAATAGGAAAAAGCTTATAACTCCAGAATGCTAAATTCAAACTGCTTCATATTTGATACACACGACGACTGTCCAGCCATAAACAAAACTCCATAACCAATTTACCCATAATGCCTTGCGTTCTCAGAGGGCGCCGCTTCTGTGGTCGTCCTACACGAGCAGGTGTAGCGGACAGACGATATGTCGTGTTGACTTGAAAACACTGTAGGATGAATCTTATTAGATGGAAGCACATTGCTATGGCAAATAGAGCAGGCTGTGAAAAGTGGGAGGGGCCTATCATGACAGGAAAATCTTTCGCCATTTCTTAGTAAATGCAATATCTCAGTTGTTTTTACACCAATTTACACCAAATTTGCTCAGGCCAATTCCCAAAACAGTGGTATACGTGACCGTGGGTTACGGCCCCCGGCCGCTTCATCGGAACCTATGACGCCGCTCGCGGCTTTAATTAGGTTCCGATGTCCCAGAATGGGACAGAGGAACCTATTGTTTTCGCTATTATATCGTTTTATTATTATTATACCCCGCCCGCCTTTGATCGCTAATTCGACCCCCTAAAAATGCCCGAAAACTCACCGAAATTTGCACGCACCTCAGGCCTGGCGAAAAATTTGATAATTAGGTGGCGTGAAAAAAAACGGACAGAAAACGCACGCGTAGCGTGCGTTTTCGCCGCCAAAAAAACGATGGAACCGCACGACCGCCAGGTTTGACCGATATGTACGAAAATCGCCACGTGTAGTCTCCGCCCCAGAATGAGCAAAAAGTTACATTGTGACCCCGCCCAAAACCAAACAGGAAGTCAGCCATCTTGGGTCAAAGGTCAAAAATGGCGTTTCGCCCTCGAAACGCATCTGCGCGAACTAGTCTGAGGGGATTCATCCGATTCGCTTAAAACTTGGCAACACCACATAGGACCCATTGAAGATGAAAAGTTATCAAAAGAATTTTCGTATCTGTCACGGTTTGGTCGTGGCGCCGCCACAAAAATGCAATGCTAATTTTCGTTAGCACGCAAAAAATTCCAAATCTCCATAACTCTGACACACAAACTTCGATCAGCTTCAAATTTCACACAAAGGACATGTGCCCAAGCTTGGTCATGACTGCTTTGAAACATTTCCCATCATGCCTTGTGTTTTCGACCGGTGTCATTTAAGGTCATGTACACGGTTAGCATCAACAGGACGCCGTTCTAGGAAAAAGCTTATAACTCTAGAATGCAATGTTCAAACTGCTTCATTTTTGATACACACAATCACTGTCCAGAGCTAAACAACAAACGATAACCAATTTACCCACAATGCCTTGCGTTCTCAGAGGGCGCCGCTTCTGTGGTCGTCCAACACGAGCAGCTGTAGCGGACAGACGATATGTCGTGTTGACTTCAAAACACTGTACGATGAACCTACACAGAGGGGAGCAAATTCCTATTGAAGAAACAACAGACTGTGGTCAGTGGGAGGGGCCTAAAATATCACTGGAAAATTCTTCGCCATCTGTGGTCGTCCAACACGAGCAGCTGTAGCGGACAAACGATATGTCGTGTTGACTTCAAAACACTGTAGGATGAACCTACACAGAGGGGAGCAAATTCCTATTGAAGAAACAACAGACTGTGGTCAGTGGGAGGGGCCTATAATGACACACGAAAATCCCTCGCCATCACCACGCCATAAATACGAAAACGCTTATAACTCTAGAGTGCAAAGTTCAAACTGCTTCATATTTGATACACACGATCACTGTCCAGAGCTAAACAACAAACGATAACCAATGTACCCACAATGCCTTGCGTTCTCAGAGGGCGCCGCTTCTGTGGTCGTCCAACACGAGCAGCTGTAGCGGACAGACGATATATCGTGTTGACTTCAAAACACTGTAGGATGAATCTTATTAGATGGAAGCACATTGCTATGGAAAATAAACCAGGTTGTGAAAAGTGGGAGGGGCCTATCATGACAGGAGAATCCTTCGCCATCAGCACGCTGTAATAGGAAAAAGCTTATAACTCTAGAATGCAAAGTTCAAACTGCTTCATATTTGATACACACGATCACTGTCCAGAGCTAAACAACAAACGATAACCAATGTACCCACAATGCCTTGCGTTCTCAGAGGGCGCCGCTTCTGTGGTCGTCCAACACGAGCAGCTGTAGCGGACAGACGATATGTCGTGTTGACTTCAAAACACTGTACGATGAACCTACACAGAGGGGAGCAAATTCCTATTGAAGAAACAACAGACTGTGGTCAGTAGGAGGGGCTTATAATGACACACGAAAATCCCTCGCCATAACAACGCCATATATACGAAAACGCTTATAACTCTAGAGTGCAAAGTTCAAACTGCTTCATATTTGATACATACGATCACTGTCTAGAGCTAAACAACAAACGATAACCAATTTACCCACAATGCCTTGCGTTCTCAGAGGGCGCCGCTTCTGTGGTCGTCCAACACGAGCAGCTGTAGCGGACAGACGATATGTCGTGTTGACTTCAAAACACTGTAGGATGAATCTTATTAGATGGAAGCACATTGCTATGGAAAATAAACCAGGTTGTGAAAAGTGGGAGGGGCCTATCATGACACAGGAGAATCCTTCGCCATCAGCACGCTGTAATAGGAAAAAGCTTATAACTCTAGAATGCAAAGTTCAAACTGCTTCATATTTGATAAACACTATCACTGTTCAGAGCTAAACAACAAAAGATAACCAATTTACACACAATGCCTTGCGTTCTCAGAGGGCGCCGCTTCTGTGGTCGTCCAACACGAGCAGCTGTAGCGGACAGACGATATGTCGTGTTGACTTCAAAACACTGTACGATGAACCTACACAAAGGGGAGCAAATTCCTATTGAAGAAACAACAGACTGTGGTCAGTGGGAGGGGCCTAAAATATCACTGGAAAATTCTTCGCCATCTGTGGTCGTCCAACACGAGCAGCTGTAGCGGACAAACGATATGTCTTGTTGACTTCAAAACACTGTAGGATGAACCTACACAGAGGGGAGCAAATTCCTATTGAAGAAACAACAGACTGTGGTCAGTGGGAGGGGCTTATAATGACACACGAAAATCCCTCGCCATAAGTACGCCGTTATACGAAAACGCTTACAACTCCAGAATGCAAAGTTCAAAGTGCTTCATATTTGATAGACATGATGACCGTACAGCCCCAAACAACAAACGATAACCAATTTACCCACAATGCCTTGCGTTCTCAGAGGGCGCCGCTTCTGTGGTCATCCAACACGAGCAGCTGTAGCGGACAGACGACATGTCGTGTTGACTTCAAAACACTGTAGGATGAACCTACACAGAGGGGAGCAAATTCCTATTGAAGAAACAACAGACTGTGGTCAGTGGGAGGGGCTTATAATGACACACGAAAATCCCTCGCCATAACAACGCCATATATACGAAAACGCTTATAACTCTAGAGTGCAAAGTTCAAACTGCTTCATATTTGATACATACGATCACTGTCCAGAGCTAAACAACTAACGATAACCAAAAACACCCACAATGCCTTGCGCTCTCAGAGGGCGCCGCTTCTGTGGTCGTCCAACACGAGCAGCTGTAGCAGACAGACGATATATCGTGTTGACTTCAAAACACTGTAGGATGAATCTTATTAGATGGAAGCACATTGCTATGGCAAATAGAGCAGGCTGTGAAAAGTGGGAGGGGCCTATCATGACAGGAAAAGCCTTCGCCATCAGCACGCTGTAATAGGAAAAAGCTTATAACTCTAGAATGCAAAGTTCAAACTGCTTCATTTTTGATACACACGATCACTGTCCAGAGCTAAACAACAAACGATAACCAATTTACCCACAATGCCTTGCGTTCTCAGAGGGTGCCGCTGCTGTGGTCGTCCAACACGAGCAGCTGTAGCGGACAGACGATATGTCGTGTTGACTTCAAAACATTGTAGGATGAACCTACACAGAGGGGAGCAAATTCCTATTGAAGAAACAACAGACTGTGGTCAGTGGGAGGGGCTTATAATGACACACGAAAATCCCTCGCCATAACAACGCCATATATACGAAAACGCTTATAACTCTAGAGTGCAAAGTTCAAACTGCTTCATATTTGATACATACGATCACTGTCCAGAGCTAAACAACAAACGATAACCAATTTACCCACAATGCCTTGCGTTCTCAGAGGGCGCCGCTTCTGTGGTCGTCCTACACGAGCAGCTGTAGCGGACAGACGATATGTCGTGTTGACTTCAAAACACTGTAGGATGAACCTACACAGAGGGGAGCAAATTGCTATGGAAGAAAAAAAAGGCTGTGATCAGTGGGAGGGGCCTATAATGACACGGGAGAATCCTTCGCCATCAGCACGCTGTAATAGGAAAATGCTTATAACGCTCCAATGCAAAGTTCAAACTGCTTCATATTTGATACACACGATGATTGTCCATCCATAAACAACGCTCGATGACCAAATTACCCATCATGGCCAGTGGGAGGGGCCTATCATGACACAGGAAAATCCTTCGCCATAACTACGCCGTTTTACGAAAACGCTTACAACTCCAGAATGCAAAGTTCAAAGTGCTTCATATTTGATACACATGATGACCGTACAGCCCCAAACAACAAACGATAACCAAAAATACCCACAATGCCTTGCGCTCTCAGAGGGCGCCGCTTCTTGGGCCGTCCCACGCCAGCAATTCCAGCGGCAAGACGACATGTCGTGTTGACTTCAAAACACTGTAGGATGAATCTTATTTGATGGAAGCACATTGCTATGGCAAATAGAGCAGGCTGTGAAAAGTGGGAGGGGCCTATCATGACACAGGAAAATCCCTCGCCATAACTACGCCGTTATACAAAAACGCTTATAACTCTAGATTGCAAAGTTCAAACTGCTTCATATTTGATACACACGATCACTGTCCAGAGCTAAACAACAAACGATAACCAATTTACCCACAATGCCTTGCGTTCTCAGAGGGCGCCGCTTCTGTGGTCGTCCTACACGAGCAGCTGTAGCGGACAGACGATATGTCGTGTTGACTTCAAAACACTGTAGGATGAACCTACACAGAGGGGAGCAAATTGCTATGGAAGAAAAAACAGGCTGTGATCAGTGGGAGGGGCCTACAATGACACGGGAGAATCCTTCGCCATCAGCACGCTATAATAGGAAAATGCTTATAACGCTTCAATGCAAAGTTCAAACTGCTTCATATTTGATACACAAGATGATTGTCCTACCATAAACAACGCTCGATGACCAAATTACCCATCATGGCCAGTGGGAGGGGCCTATAATGACACACGAAAATCCCTCGCCATAACTACGCCGTTATACGAAAACGTTTACAACTCCAGAATGCAAAGTTCAAACTGCTTCATATTTGATACACATGATGACCGTCCAGCCATAAACAAAACTCGAAAACCAATTTACCCATAATGCCTTGCGTTCTCAGAGGGCGCCGCTTCTGTGGTCGTCCTCCATGAGCAGCTGTAGCGGACAGACGATATGTCGTGTTGACTTCAAAACACTGTAGGATGAATCTTATTAGATGGAAGCACATTGCTATGGCAAATAAAGCAGGCTGTGAAAAGTGGGAGGGGCCTATCATGACACAGGAAAATCCCTCGCCATACCTACGCCGTTATACGAAAATGCTTATAACTCTAGAGTGCAAAGTTCAAACTGCTTCATATTTGATACACACGATCACTGTCCAGAGCTAAACAACAAACGATAACCAATTTACCCACAATGCCTTGCGTTCTCAGAGGGCGCCGCTTCTGTGGTCGTCCTACACGAGCAGCTGTAGCGGACAGACGATATGTCGTGTTGACTTCAAAACACTGTAGGATGAATCTTATTAGATGGAAGCACATTGCTATGGCAAATAGAGCAGGCTGTGAAAAGTGGGAGGGGCCTATCATGACAGGAAAATCTTTCGCCATTTCTTGGTAAATGCAATATCTCAGTTGTTTTTACACCAATTTACACCAATTCCCAAAACAGTGGTATACGTGACCGTGGGTTACGGCCCCCGGCCGCTTCATCGGAACCTATGACGCCGCTCGCGGCTTTAATTAGGTTCCGATGTCCCAGAATGGGACAGAGGAACCTATTGTTTTCGCTATTATATCGTTTTATTATTATACCCCGCCCGCCTTTGATCGCTAATTCGACCCCCTAAAAATGCCCGAAAACTCACCGAAATTTGCACGCACCTCAGGCCTGGCGAAAAATTTGATAATTAGGTGGCGTGAAAAAAAACGGACAGAAAACGCACGCGTAGCGTGCGTTTTCGCCGCCAAAAAAACGATGGAACCGCACGACCGCCAGGTTTGACCGATATGTACGAAAATCGCCACGTGTAGTCTCCGCCCCAGAATGAGCAAAAAGTTACATTGTGACCCCGCCCAAAACCAAACAGGAAGTCAGCCATCTTGGGTCAAAGGTCAAAAATGGCGTTTCGCCCTCGAAACGCATCTGCGCGAACTAGTCTGAGGGGATTCATCCGATTCGCTTAAAACTTGGCAACACCACATAGGACCCATTGAAGATGAAAAGTTATCAAAAGAATTTTCGTATCTGTCACGGTTTGGTCGTGGCGCCGCCACAAAAATGCAATGCTAATTTTCGTTAGCACGCAAAAAATTCCAAATCTCCATAACTCTGACACACAAACTTCGATCAGCTTCAAATTTCACACAAAGGACATGTGCCCAAGCTTGGTCATGACTGCTTTGAAACTTTTCCCATCATGCCTTGTGTTTTCGACCGGTGTCATTTAAGGTCATGTACACGGTTAGCATTTACAGCACGCCGTTCTAGGAAAAAGCTTATAACTCTAGAATGCAAAGTTCAAACTGCTTCATATTTGATACACATGATGACCGTACAGCCATAAACAAAACTCGAGAACCAATTTACCCATAATGCCTTGCGTTCTCAGAGGGCGTCGCTTCTGTGGTCGTCCTACACGAGCAGCTGTAGCGGACAGACGATATGTCGTGTTGACTTCAAAACACTGTAGGATGAACCTACACAGAGGGGAGCAAATTGCTATGGAAGAAAAAACAGGCTGTGATCAGTGGGAGGGGCCTATAATGACACGGGAGAATCCTTCGCCATCAGCACGCTATAATAGGAAAATGCTTATAACGCTTCAATGCAAAGTTCAAACTGCTTCATATTTGAGACACACGATGATTGTCCATCCATAAACAACGCTCGATGACCAAATTACCCATCATGGCCAGTGGGAGGGGCCTATAATGACACACGAAAATCCCTCGCCATAACTACGCCGTTATACGAAAACGCTTATAACTCTAGAGTGCAAAGTTCAAACTGCTTCATATTTGATACACACGATCACTGTCCAGAGCTAAACAACAAACGATGACCAATTTACCCACAATGCCTTGCGTTCTCAGAGGGCGCCGCTTCTGTGGTCGTCCTACACGAGCAGCTGTAGCGGACAGACGATATGTCGTGTTGACTTCAAAACACTGTAGGATGAATCTTATTAGATGGAAGCACATTGCTATGGCAAATAGAGCAGGCTGTGAAAAGTGGGAGGGGCCTATCGTGACACAGGAAAATCCCTCGCCATACCTACGCCGTTATACGAAAACGCTTATAACTCGAGAGTGCAAAGTTCAAATTGCTTCATATTTGATACACACGATCACTGTCCAGAGCTAAACAACAAACGATAACCAATTTACCCACAATGCCTTGCGTTCACAGAGGGCGCCGCTTCTGTGGTCGTCCTACACGAGCAGCTGTAGCGGACAGACGATATGTCGTGTTGACTTCAAAACACTGTAGGATGAATCTTATTAGATGGAAGCACATTGCTATGGCAAATAGAGCAGGCTGTGAAAAGTGGGAGGGGCCTATCATGACACAGGAGAATCCTTCGCCATCAGCACGCTGTAATAGGAAAAAGCTTATAACTCTAGAATGCTAAATTCAAACTGCTTCATATTTGATACACACGACGACTGTCCAGCCATAAACAAAACTCCATAACCAATTTACCCATAATGCCTTGCGTTCTCAGAGGGCGCCGCTTCTGTGGTCGTCCTACACGAGCAGCTGTAGCGGACAGACGATATGTCGTGTTGACTTGAAAACACTGTAGGATGAATCTTATTAGATGGAAGCACATTGCTATGGCAAATAGAGCAGGCTGTGAAAAGTGGGAGGGGCCTATCATGACACAGGAAAATCCCTCGCCATAACTACGCCGTTATACGAAAACGCTTATAACTCTAGAGTGCAAAGTTCAAACTGCTTCATATTTGATACACACGATCACTGTCCAGAGCTAAACAACAAACGATAACCAATTTACCCACAATGCCTTGCGTTCTCAGAGGGCGCCGCTTCTGTGGTCGTTCAACACGAGCAGCTGTAGCGGACAGACGATATGTCGTGTTGACTTCAAAACACTGTAGGATGAACCTACACAGAGGGGAGCAAATTGCTATTGGAAGAAAAAAACAGGCTGTGGTCAGTGGGAGGAGCCTATAATGACACGGGAGAATCCTTCGCCATCAGCACGCTATAATAGGAAAATGCTTATAACGCTTCAATGCAAAGTTCAAACTTCTTCATATTTGATACACATGATGATTGTCCATCCATAAACAATGCTCGATGACCAAATTACCCATCATGGCCAGTGGGAGGGGCCTATAATGACACACGAAAATCCCTCGCCATAACTACGCCGTTATACGAAAACGCTTGCAACTCCAGAGTGCAAAGTTCAAACTGCTTCATATTTGATACACACGATCACTGTCCAGAGCTAAACAACAAACGATAACCAATTTACCCACAATGCCTTGCGTTCTCAGAGGGCGCCGCTTCTGTGGTCGTCCTACGCCAGCAGCTCTAGCGGCAAGACGACATGTCGTGTTGACTTGAAAACACTGTAGGATGAATCTTATTAGATGGAAGCACATTGCTATGGCAAATAGAGCAGGCTGTGAAAAGTGGGAGGGGCCTATCATGACACAGGAGAATTCTTCGCCATAACTACGCCGTTGTACGAAAACGCTTACAACTCCAGGCCAATTCCCAAATCCCCAACAGTGGTATACGTGACCGTGGGTTACCACCCCCGGCCGCTTCATCGGAACCTATGACGCCGCTCGCGGCTTTAATTAGGTTCCGATGTCCCAGAATGGGACAGAGGAACCTATTGTTTTCGCTATTATATCGTTTTATTATTATACCCCGCCCGCCTTTGATCGCTAATTCGACCCCCTAAAAATGCCCGAAAACTCACCGAAATTTGCACGCACCTCAGGCCTGGCGAAAAATTTGATAATTAGGTGGCGTGAAAAAAAACGGACAGAAAACGCACGCGTAGCGTGCGTTTTCGCCGCCAAAAAAACGATGGAACCGCACGACCGCCAGGTTTGACCGATATGTACGAAAATCGCCACGTGTAGTCTCCGCCCCAGAATGAGCAAAAAGTTACATTGTGACCCCGCCCAAAACCAAACAGGAAGTCAGCCATCTTGGGTCAAAGGTCAAAAATGGCGTTTCGCCCTCGAAACGCATCTGCGCGAACTAGTCTGAGGGGATTCATCCGATTCGCTTAAAACTTGGCAACACCACATAGGACCCATTGAAGATGAAAAGTTATCAAAAGAATTTTCGTATCTGTCACGGTTTGGTCGTGGCGCCGCCACAAAAATGCAATGCTAATTTTCGTTAGCACGCAAAAAATTCCAAATCTCCATAACTCTGACACACAAACTTCGATCAGCTTCAAATTTCACACAAAGGACATGTGCCCAAGCTTGGTCATGACTGCTTTGAAACATTTCCCATCATGCCTTGTGTTTTCGACCGGTGTCATTTAAGGTCATGTACACGGTTAGCATCAACAGGACGCCGTTCTAGGAAAAAGCTTATAACTCTAGAATGCAATGTTCAAACTGCTTCATTTTTGATACACACAATCACTGTCCAGAGCTAAACAACAAACGATAACCAATTTACCCACAATGCCTTGCGTTCTCAGAGGGCGCCGCTTCTGTGGTCGTCCAACACGAGCAGCTGTAGCGGACAGACGATATGTCGTGTTGACTTCAAAACACTGTACGATGAACCTACACAGAGGGGAGCAAATTCCTATTGAAGAAACAACAGACTGTGGTCAGTGGGAGGGGCCTAAAATATCACTGGAAAATTCTTCGCCATCTGTGGTCGTCCAACACGAGCAGCTGTAGCGGACAAACGATATGTCGTGTTGACTTCAAAACACTGTAGGATGAACCTACACAGAGGGGAGCAAATTCCTATTGAAGAAACAACAGACTGTGGTCAGTGGGAGGGGCCTATAATGACACACGAAAATCCCTCGCCATCACCACGCCATAAATACGAAAACGCTTATAACTCTAGAGTGCAAAGTTCAAACTGCTTCATATTTGATACACACGATCACTGTCCAGAGCTAAACAACAAACGATAACCAATGTACCCACAATGCCTTGCGTTCTCAGAGGGCGCCGCTTCTGTGGTCGTCCAACACGAGCAGCTGTAGCGGACAGACGATATATCGTGTTGACTTCAAAACACTGTAGGATGAATCTTATTAGATGGAAGCACATTGCTATGGAAAATAAACCAGGGTGTGAAAAGTGGGAGGGGCCTATCATGACAGGAGAATCCTTCGCCATCAGCACGCTGTAATAGGAAAAAGCTTATAACTCTAGAATGCAAAGTTCAAACTGCTTCATATTTGATACACACGATCACTGTCCAGAGCTAAACAACAAACGATAACCAATGTACCCACAATGCCTTGCGTTCTCAGAGGGCGCCGCTTCTGTGGTCGTCCAACACGAGCAGCTGTAGCGGACAGACGATATGTCGTGTTGACTTCAAAACACTGTACGATGAACCTACACAGAGGGGAGCAAATTCCTATTGAAGAAACAACAGACTGTGGTCAGTAGGAGGGGCTTATAATGACACACGAAAATCCCTCGCCATAACAACGCCATATATACGAAAACGCTTATAACTCTAGAGTGCAAAGTTCAAACTGCTTCATATTTGATACATACGATCACTGTCTAGAGCTAAACAACAAACGATAACCAATTTACCCACAATGCCTTGCGTTCTCAGAGGGCGCCGCTTCTGTGGTCGTCCAACACGAGCAGCTGTAGCGGACAGACGATATGTCGTGTTGACTTCAAAACACTGTAGGATGAATCTTATTAGATGGAAGCACATTGCTATGGAAAATAAACCAGGTTGTGAAAAGTGGGAGGGGCCTATCATGACACAGGAGAATCCTTCGCCATCAGCACGCTGTAATAGGAAAAAGCTTATAACTCTAGAATGCAAAGTTCAAACTGCTTCATATTTGATAAACACTATCACTGTTCAGAGCTAAACAACAAAAGATAACCAATTTACCCACAATGCCTTGCGTTCTCAGAGGGCGCCGCTTCTGTGGTCGTCCAACACGAGCAGCTGTAGCGGACAGACGATATGTCGTGTTGACTTCAAAACACTGTACGATGAACCTACACAAAGGGGAGCAAATTCCTATTGAAGAAACAACAGACTGTGGTCAGTGGGAGGGGCCTAAAATATCACTGGAAAATTCTTCGCCATCTGTGGTCGTCCAACACGAGCAGCTGTAGCGGACAAACGATATGTCTTGTTGACTTCAAAACACTGTAGGATGAACCTACACAGAGGGGAGCAAATTCCTATTGAAGAAACAACAGACTGTGGTCAGTGGGAGGGGCTTATAATGACACACGAAAATCCCTCGCCATAAGTACGCCGTTATACGAAAACGCTTACAACTCCAGAATGCAAAGTTCAAAGTGCTTCATATTTGATAGACATGATGACCGTACAGCCCCAAACAACAAACGATAACCAATTTACCCACAATGCCTTGCGTTCTCAGAGGGCGCCGCTTCTGTGGTCATCCAACACGAGCAGCTGTAGCGGACAGACGACATGTCGTGTTGACTTCAAAACACTGTAGGATGAACCTACACAGAGGGGAGCAAATTCCTATTGAAGAAACAACAGACTGTGGTCAGTGGGAGGGGCTTATAATGACACACGAAAATCCCTCGCCATAACAACGCCATATATACGAAAACGCTTATAACTCTAGAGTGCAAAGTTCAAACTGCTTCATATTTGATACATACGATCACTGTCCAGAGCTAAACAACAAACGATAACCAAAAACACCCACAATGCCTTGCGCTCTCAGAGGGCGCCGCTTCTGTGGTCGTCCAACACGAGCAGCTGTAGCAGACAGACGATATATCGTGTTGACTTCAAAACACTGTAGGATGAATCTTATTAGATGGAAGCACATTGCTATGGCAAATAGAGCAGGCTGTGAAAAGTGGGAGGGGCCTATCATGACACAGGAAAATCCTTCGCCATCAGCACGCTGTAATAGGAAAAAGCTTATAACTCTAGAATGCTAAATTCAAACTGCTTCATATTTGATACACACGACGACTGTCCAGCCATAAACAAAACTCCATAACCAATTTACCCATAATGCCTTGCGTTCTCAGAGGGCGCCGCTTCTGTGGTCGTCCTACACGAGCAGCTGTAGCGGACAGACGATATGTCGTGTTGACTTGAAAACACTGTAGGATGAATCTTATTAGATGGAAGCACATTGCTATGGCAAATAGAGCAGGCTGTGAAAAGTGGGAGGGGCCTATCATGACACAGGAAAATCCCTCGCCATAACTACGCCGTTATACGAAAACGCTTATAACTCTAGAGTGCAAAGTTCAAACTGCTTCATATTTGATACACACGATCACTGTCCAGAGCTAAACAACAAACGATAACCAATTTACCCACAATGCCTTGCGTTCTCAGAGGGCGCCGCTTCTGTGGTCGTTCAACACGAGCAGCTGTAGCGGACAGACGATATGTCGTGTTGACTTCAAAACACTGTAGGATGAACCTACACAGAGGGGAGCAAATTGCTATGGAAGAAAAAACAGGCTGTGGTCAGTGGGAGGAGCCTATAATGACACGGGAGAATCCTTCGCCATCAGCACGCTATAATAGGAAAATGCTTATAACGCTTCAATGCAAAGTTCAAACTTCTTCATATTTGATACACATGATGATTGTCCATCCATAAACAATGCTCGATGACCAAATTACCCATCATGGCCAGTGGGAGGGGCCTATAATGACACACGAAAATCCCTCGCCATAACTACGCCGTTATACGAAAACGCTTGCAACTCCAGAGTGCAAAGTTCAAACTGCTTCATATTTGATACACACGATCACTGTCCAGAGCTAAACAACAAACGATAACCAATTTACCCACAATGCCTTGCGTTCTCAGAGGGCGCCGCTTCTGTGGTCGTCCTACGCCAGCAGCTCTAGCGGCAAGACGACATGTCGTGTTGACTTGAAAACACTGTAGGATGAATCTTATTAGATGGAAGCACATTGCTATGGCAAATAGAGCAGGCTGTGAAAAGTGGGAGGGGCCTATCATGACACAGGAAAATCCCTCGCCATAACTACGCCGTTATACGAAAACGCTTATAACTCTAGAGTGCAAAGTTCAAACTGCTTCATATTTGATACACACGATCACTGTCCAGAGCTAAACAACAAACGATAACCAATTTACCCACAATGCCTTGCGTTCTCAGTAGGCGCCGCTTCTGTGGTCGGCCTACACGAGCAGCTGTAGCGGACAGACGATATGTCGTGTTGACTTCAAAACACTGTAGGATTAACCTACACAGAGGGGAGCAAATTGCTATGGAAGAAAAAACAGGCTGTGAGCAGTGGGAGGGGCCTATAATGACACGGGAGAATCCTTCGCCATCAGCACGCTATAATAGGAAAATGCTTATAACGCTTCAATGCAAAGTTCAAACTGCTTCATATTTGATACACACGATGATTGTCCATCCATAAACAGCGCTCGATGACCAAATTACCCATCATGGCCAGTGGGAGGGGCCTATAATGACACATGAAAATCCCTCGCCATAACTACGCCATTATACGAAAACCCTTATAACTCTAGAGTGCAAAGTTCAAACTACTTCATATTTGATACACACGATCACTGTCCACAGCTAAACAACAAACGATAACCAATTTACCCACAATGCCTTGCGTTCTCAGAGGGCGCCGCTTCTGTGGTCATCCTACACGAGCAGCTGTAGCGGACAGACGATATGTCGTGTTGACTTCAAAACACTGTAGGATGAATCTTATTAGATGGAAGCACATTGCTATGGCAAATAGAGCAGGCTGTGAAAAGTGGGAGGGGCCTATCTTGACACAGGAAAATCCCTCGCCATAACTACGCCGTTATACGAAAACGCTTATAACTCTAGAGTGCAAAGTTCAAACTGCTTCATATTTGATACACACGATCACTGTCCAGAGCTAAACAACAAACGATAACCAAAAACACCCACAATGCCTTGCGCTCTCAGAGGGCGCCGCTTCTTGGGCCGTCCTACGCCAGCAGCTCTAGCGGCAAGACGACATGTCGTGTTGTCTTCAAAACACTGTAGGATGAATCTTATTTGATGGAAGCACATTGCTATGGCAAATAGAGCAGGCTGTGAAAAGTGGGAGGGGCCTATCATGACACAGGAAAATCCTTCGCCATCAGCACGCTGTAATAGGAAAAAGCTTATAACTCCAGAATGCTAAATTCAAACTGCTTCATATTTGATACACACGACGACTGTCCAGCCATAAACAAAACTCCATAACCAATTTACCCATAATGCCTTGCGTTCTCAGAGGGCGCCGCTTCTGTGGTCGTCCTACACGAGCAGGTGTAGCGGACAGACGATATGTCGTGTTGACTTGAAAACACTGTAGGATGAATCTTATTAGATGGAAGCACATTGCTATGGCAAATAGAGCAGGCTGTGAAAAGTGGGAGGGGCCTATCATGACAGGAAAATCTTTCGCCATTTCTTAGTAAATGCAATATCTCAGTTGTTTTTACACCAATTTACACCAAATTTGCTCAGGCCAATTCCCAAAACAGTGGTATACGTGACCGTGGGTTACCGCCCCCGGCCGCTTCATCGGAACCTATGACGCCGCTCGCGGCTTTAATTAGGTTCCGATGTCACAGAATGGGACAGAGGAACCTATTGTTTTCGCTATTATATCGTTTTATTATTATACCCCGCCCGCCTTTGATCGCTAATTCGACCCCCTAAAAATGCCTGAAAACTCACCGAAATTTGCACGCACCTCAGGCCTGGCGAAAAATTTGATAATTTGGTGGCGTGAAAAAAAACGGAAAGAAAACGCACGCTATGCGTGCGTTTTCGCCGCCAAAACAAACGATGGAACCACACGACCGCCAGGTCTGACCGATTTGCACGAAAATCGCCACATGTAGTCTTCGCCCCAGAATGAGCAAAAAGTTACATTGTGACCCCGCCCAAAACCAAACAGGAAGTCAGCCATCTTGGGTCAAAGGTCAAAAATGGCGTTTCGCCCCCGAAACGCATCTGCGCTATCTAGTCTGAGGCGATTCATCCGATTCGCTTAAAACTTGGCAACACCACATAGGACCCATTGAAGATGAAAAGTTATCGAAAGAATTTTCGTATCTGTCACGGTTTGGTCGTGGCGCCGCCACAAAAATGCAATGCTAATTTTCGTTAGCACGCAAAAAATTCCAAATCTCCATAACTCTGACACACAAACTTCAATCAGCTTCAAATTTCACACAAAGGACATGTGCCCAAGCTTGGTCATGACTGCTTTGAAACATTTCCCATCATGCCTTGTGTTTTCGACCGGTGTCATTTAAGGTCATGTACACGGTTAGCATTTACAGGACGCCGTTCTAGGAAAAAGCTTATAACTCTAGAATGCAAAGTTCAAACTGCTTCATATTTCATACACACGATCACTGTCCACAGCTAAACAACAAACGATAACCAATTTACCCACAATGCCTTGCGTTCTCAGAGGGCGCCGCTTCTGTGGTCGTCCTACACGAGCAGCTGTAGCGGACAGACGATATGTCGTGTTGACTTCAAAACACTGTAGGATGAATCTTATCAGATGGAAGCACATTGCTATGGCAAATAAAGCAGGCTGTGAAAAGTGGGAGGGGCCTATAATGACACGGGAGAATCCTTCGCCATCAGCACGCTATAATAGGAAAATGCTTATAACGCTTCAATGCAAAGTTCAAACTGCTTCATATTTGATACACACGATGATTGTCCATCCATAAACAACGCTCGATGACCAAATTACCCATCATGGCCAGTGGGAGGGGCCTATAATGACACATGAAAATCCCTCGCCATAACTACGCCATTATACAAAAACGCTTATAACTCTAGAGTGCAAAGTTCAAACTGCTTCATATTTGATACACACGATCACTGTCCACAGCTAAACAACAAACGATAACCAATTTACCCATAATGCCTTGCGTTCTCAGAGGGCGCCGCTTCTGTGGTCGTCCTACACGAGCAGCTGTAGCGGACAGACGATATGTCGTGTTGACTTCAAAACACTGTAGGATGAATCTTATTAGATGGAAGCACATTGCTATGGCAAATAGAGCAGGCTGTGAAAAGTGGGAGGGGCCTATCATGACACAGGAAAATCCCTCGCCATAACTACGCCGTTATACAAAAACGCTTGCAACTCCAGAATGCAAAGTTCAAACTGCTTCATATTTGATACACACGATCACTGTCCAGAGCTAAACAACAAACGATGACCAATTTACCCACAATGCCTTGCGTTCTCAGAGGGCGCCACTTCTGTGGTCGTCCTACACGAGCAGCTGTAGTGGACAGACGATATGTCGTGTTGACTTCAAAACACTGTAGGATGAACCTACACAGAGGGGAGCAAATTGCTATAAAGAAACAACAGACCGTGGTCAGTGGGAGGGGCCTAAAATGTCACTGCAAAATTCTTCGCCATCAACACGCTGTAATAGGAAAATGCTTATAACGCTCCAATGCAAAGTTCAAACTGCTTCATATTTGATACACACGATGATTGTCCATCCATAAACAACGCTCGATGACCAAATTACCCATCATGGCCAGTGGGAGGGGCCTATAATGACACACGAAAATCCCTCGCCATAACTACGCCATTATACGAAAACGCTTATAACTCTAGAGTGCAAAGTTCAAACTGCTTCATAATTGATACACACGATCACTGTCCAGAGCTAAACAACAAACGATGACCAATTTACCCACAATGCCTTGCGTTCTCAGAGGGCGCCGCTTCTGTGGTCGTCCTACACGAGCAGCTGTAGCGGACAGACGATATGTCGTGTTGACTTCAAAACACTGTAGGATGAATCTTATTAGATGGAAGCACATAGCTTTGGCAAATAGAGCAGGCTGTGAAAAGTGGGAGGGGCCTATCATGACACAGGAAAATCCCTCGCCATAACTACGCCGTTATACGAAAACGCTTATAACTCTAGAGTGCAAAGTTCAAACTGCTTCATATTTGATACACACGATCACTGTCCAGAGCTAAACAACAAACGATAACCAATTTACCCACAATGCCTTGCGTTCTCAGTGGGCGCCGCTTCTGTGGTCGGCCTACACGAGCAGCTGTAGATGACAGACGATATGTCGTGTTGACTTCAAAACACTGTAGGATGAATCTTATTAGATAGAAGCACATTGCTATGGCAAATAGAGCAGGCTGTGAAAAGTGGGAGGGGCCTATCATGACACAGGAAAATCCCTCGCCATAACTACGCCGTTATACGAAAACGCTTATATCTCTAGAGTGCAAAGTTCAAACTGCTTCATATATGATACACACGATCACTGTCCAGAGCTAAACAACAGACGATAACCAATTTACCCACAATGCCTTGCGTTCTCAGAGGGCGCCGCTTCTGTGGTCATCCTACACGAGCAGCTGTAGTGGACAGACGATATGTCGTGTTGACTTCAAAACACTGTAGGATGAACCTACACAGAGGGTAGCAAATTGCTATGGAAGAAAAAACAGGCTGTGATCAATGGGAGGGGCCTATAATGACACGGGAGAATCCTTCACCATCAGCACGCTATAATAGGAAAATGCTTATAACGCTTCAATGCAAAGTTCAAACTGCTTCATATTTGATACACACGATGATTGTCCATCCATAAACAACGCTCGATGACCAAATTACCCATCATGGCCAGTGGGAGGGGCCTATAATGACACATGAAAATCCCTCGCCATAACTACGCCATTATACGAAAACGCTTATAACTCTAGAGTGCAAAGTTCAAACTGCTTCATATTTGATACACACGATCACTGTCTACAGCTAAACAACAAACGATTGCCAATTTACCCACAATGCCTTGCGTTCTCAGAGGGCGCCGCTTCTGTGGTCGTCCTACACGAGCAGCTTTAGCGGACAGACGATATGTCGTGTTGACTTCAAAACACTGTAGGATGAATCTTATTAGATGGAAGCACATTGCTATGGCAAATAGAGCAGGCTGTGAAAAGTGGGAGGGGCCTATCATGACACAGGAAAATCCCTCGCCATACCTACGCCGTTAACGAAAACGCTTATAACTCTAGAGTGCAAAGTTCAACTGCTTCATATTTGATACACACGATCACTGTCCAGAGCTAAACAACAAACGATAACCAATTTACCCACAATGCCTTGCGTTGTCAGAGGGCGCCACTTTTGTGGTCGTCCACACGAGCAGCTGTAGCGGACAGACGATATGTCGTGTTGACTTGAAAACACTGTAGGATGAATCTTATTAGATGGAAGCACATTGCGATGGAAAATATACCAGGGCTGTGAAAAAGTGGGAGGGGCCTATCATGACAGGAAATCTTTCGCCATTTCTTGGTAAATGCAATATCTCAGTTGTTTTTACACCAATTTACACCAAATTGCTCAGGCCAGTTCCCAAAACAGTGGTATACGTGACCGTGGGTTACCGCCCCGGCCGCTTCATCGGAACCTATGACGCCGCTCGCGGCTTTAATTATTATTATTATTATTATTATTATTAT